>NC_057811.1:34100160-34100402 GCF_018294505.1 Triticum aestivum | reverse complement strand
GAGGTCCGTTTCGTCCATTTTGCGGTACGCCACACCCCTCTCGATCAACAGGACCCCCGTTTCGACCGTAGGAGGTCCGTTTCGTCCGTTTTGCGGTACGCCACACCCCTCCCGATCAACAGGACCCCCGTTTCGACCGTAGGAGGTCCGTTTCCTCCGTTTTGCGGTACACCACAGCCCTCCCGATCAACAGGACCCTGTTCCGAACGTAGGAGGTTCATTTCCTTCGTTGTGCGGTACGC
>NC_057811.1:34096665-34100007 GCF_018294505.1 Triticum aestivum | reverse complement strand
CGATCAACAGGACCCCGTTCCGAACGTAGGAGGTCCGTTTCCTCCGTTTTGCAGTACGCCAGGCCTCGTTTCCATCGCCTGTTCTGTCCAAGCCCTCCCGATGAACACGACCACGCATTCCGTTCCGACCCAGCCGGTTGGCTCCCACGCGTTCCGTTGTCTCCCGATGAACACGACGCATTCCGTTGCCTCCCCATGAACACGACACATTCCGTTGCCTCCCCATGAACACGACGCATTCCGTTGCCTCCCCATGAACACGACGATGATGCTGTTTCTCCGTTCCGACCCAGCCATGTACACGAGCCCTGGCCGTACGTATGCGCGAGTAGGCGTTCGAGACCCCGCCCGTATGTACACATACGTGGCCGTATTTTCTTTCTTGCACCCTGGCTGCTGTACGTACGTGTACATGCTACGTGCGCGCCTCTACTACGACACGTGCGCGCCTCTACATCCACCAGTATATATGCACGTACACGTTCGCGACCAGAATGACAACGCTACGTACGCTTCGACCAGGTGGGTCCCAACTGTCAGGCACTTCCTTGCGTGCGAAGATGTAGCTGGTGGGTCCCAGTAGTCAAGGGGGCGAATCGTTTTTTTGCCCGAACGCACTTCCTTGCGTGCGAAGATGTAGTTGGTGGGTCCTAGCAGTCAGGGGGGCGAATTGTTTTTTTGCCAGGACGCACTTCCTTGCGTGCGAGATGTAGCTGGTGGGTCCCAGCAGTCAGGGGGAAACGTTTTTTTGTGAAATACGGTGGCCCGTCCGGTGGGTCCCCACTGTCAGGTGGAGGAATCATTATTTTGCGCGTAATAAGGACGCACTTCCTTGCTGCGGCCGTGGACCCAGCTGTCAGCCTCTCCACGTACAGTCCACGTCCGATGGAAGTCGTTCCTTGACCACGTTGACCACGCCGCGCCGAGAGCACCACGGCGGTGGACGATGGCGAGGACTAGGAAGGGGACGACTCAGAGCCGGGGAAGACGCAGCAGTGGATGCCCACGCGAAGAGGAGTACGAGGGTTCACTGGTTCGGCTGCGGTGTGAGGCTGCTGTCGCCGCAGAATAACAGGGGGTGTGGGTGAGTAGAGGGATGGCCTGGCCAGCGGTGGGAGTAGTAGGGGGCGGTGAGGCCTCCGCGGCATCACAGCCGGCCACGGGAGGCAGGAGCACGCGGCACGACCGGCGCTGGTTTGGGCGGCTGGAGCAAGAAGACCAGAGGTTGAAGAAGCACTACGGCCGTTGGATGAACATCGTACGGTACATGAGCTAGAATCGTTCATATTGACTAAGTTGACAAAGCCCTCCGTCCCCGTCAACTTGGTAGGCCCACAAGTCAGCCTCCCACTATGCTGGGTTCCAGCTGGCAGGGGGAGTATTCATTTTTTTGTGCGTAATAAGGAGGCACTTCCTTGCTTGCGAAGATAGCTGGTGGGTCCGACATGTCAGCGGGGGCCACGTTATTTTCGCGAAATACAGAGGCCCTTCCGGTGGGTCCCAGATGTCAGGTGGATGAATCATTATTTTGCGCGTAATAAGTAGGCATTTCCTTGTGTGCGGCCGTGGACCCAGCTGTCAGCCTCTCCACACATAGTCTACTTCCGATGGTGTCGTTCATTGACCACGTTGACCACGCCGCGTCGAGCGCATCCAAGGTGGCGGACGACGGCGAGGCCCCGGACAGCAGCGAGCCGGAGATGGGAAGACGCGGGAGTAGAGTCGCAGACGGAGAGGTGTACGAGGGTTAACTGGTTCTAGTGCGGTGTGGTTCGACAGTCGGTGGAGAAGAACAGGCGGTGTGGAGGGGTGGAGGGATGGCCTGGCCAACGGTGCATTAGCGCTTCATAGCGAAGCGTGTTAAGCAGAGCTGCTAGTGGCAGGAGGCGAGAGGTGGTCCCGGCGGCGCTGGAGGAAGAAGGCGAGAGATTGAAGATAGATGCCGGTCGTTGGATGTAAATCCAACGGCTAACATGTCAGAATCATTTATTGACTAAACTGACAACGACTTGCGTTGGCTTCGACCTATTGGCCCACATTTCAGCCTCCAAAAATGTGGCACGTATTCAACCCATTTTTTCAGAATTTACAGTCTTTTTTTTGCCGGTAGAATTTACAGTCAATTTGATCTCTTTTTTGAATTACAGCCATTAGCTTGGCTGGGTAAACAAATAATGTAGCGTCCATGCGGCCCATTTATTTTATTTCCTAAAAAATTACAGGCCATTTGCACTTTCTCGAAATACACGATTTTGCTGGGCTGATTCTAATTATAATGTTGGGTTGGGCCAGCAATGTTATCAAAAAATAAAAAGGGGCGGAGCATTTTGTTATAAATATATTTAAATAATAAGTGATATTATTACATTCGTCCTTAAATCTTACCAAGCTTTTGTACACAATCACTAGGATTTTCGTGCCAAAACAATCCAGGATTTATTTGTTAAGACATTATTTTTATAAGTTAATAAGATGTGGGATATTGTTTTCTTACATATGTAAGTATCTGTTAAATATATGATGACAATAAAAATAATATATAATAACATATAAAATAATTTAAATATATATAATATAGTTAGAAGGGAAACATAAGTTGGACCTGGCGTTCCTATTCTTATATAGAAAAATAGAACAGACCTCTGCGTTTTCTTCAAAAAAATACATAAATTGGGCAGCCAAAAATAAAACCTCGGATGGGAGGTCCATAGGCCGGTCGATACATGACGGCCCTAAGAAAATACAAGCAGGCCTATGGACCTCCCATCCGAGGTCGTGGGCTGCGCATGTTAAAAATGAAAGCCTAGACGGGGCAGCCCAAAACCACGTCCAACACTTGCCAAAACTTCGTCCCTCGTTTTCTCTGTGTTTCGCACACTCGACATTGTGTGGGCATTTTGACTGTGCATCATGTGAAGATGTGCTATGCATGAATGTTGATCAGCATGATGTTAACTGGCTGGTAGTTCCATTTTCGACCATGAATAAAACTTCCAACATGATGTTAACCCTGTTTGAAAAGGCCGTGTTAATATAAATGCTCTGCCTCTGAAAGTTGCAGTTTCTTATCTGAAACTGAACTTGCAGTTTCTTATCTGAAACTGAAACTTGCAGTTTCTTCTCTGAGAATCACATTGTCTGCACTTTTATACTCATATGAAACTACATTTTTTTAAGTGCTAAAAATAGATCTCTAGAATTCGTAAAATACTTCATATGCTCAATACTGCAAATCTGAAATTCAAAAGACATTCATATCTGAAAGTACTCTCAAAATACACAACACAAAACACAATTCACAACCTGCAAATACTGACAACCCTAAGCTCCTCCCGACAATTC
>NC_057811.1:34083136-34096466 GCF_018294505.1 Triticum aestivum | reverse complement strand
GGGGGCAGCCCCCTCCTATTCCTCGGCGGCAGACAGCCACCCCGTGAGACGATGTGAACGGCGAGGGAGACGATGGCGGGGAAGCGTCGTCGGGCCAACTGCTTTTCTCCTCTTGCAGTTGGGTTCGGTCGACGAAGACTCCACCGGCTCGCTCTGGCAGGACACCCTCACAAACGGCACCCTGTAGATGCTCGATCCTTCAATCTCTGGTGGATGCTCCATCTGGGATCGATACTCCCACCACCGCTCCCTCACGATCGGATTCGGTGAATCTGTTTGCTCCATGGCCTAGAGGAGCAGCTCTATGTACTCTGGCGCGACTCCCTCCGGGAGAATCGCCGCATTTTTGCTCTGTTGCAGATATTTGGCCATGGATGTCGCCGTCGCCGCTAGTTGGTCCTTGTTGTCAAACCAAGACTGTATCTCCAACATCCTAGCTAGCTTCACAGGGTCGCCGTCTGTGATCCTCACGTATCGGTTGTACTCCTCCATAGATCTACTTCTCCACAGCACCTTCACTCGCCGGTGGTGGTTTTTGAATGGAAGAGGAGAGGAGCAGCGCTGGTTTTGGATTAGAACGGGAGAGGAGCGACGCTGGTTTTGGACTGGAACAGGAGAGGAGGGGTGGTGGTTTTGAAATGGAAGAGGAGATGAGCGGCGCTGCATTTAGATTGGAACAGGAGAGGAGCGACGGTGGTTTAAGAGGAGAAGAGCGGAAGAGCGGCGCTGGTCTTGGAAGTATTTTTTTTGTTGTTTTGCGTATTTTGGGTCAAAGTTTGACCACATACTATATTTGACAAGCAAAAGGTGAATGCATGTCACCAAAAATTGTATCGTTTAGTTTGTATCTGAATGTACTTTCAAATTATATTATTTTTGCAACGTATAACATATATTTTATGTGCGAAAATCATGGTCAATTATGACCCAAAATAAAAGGGAGACTAGTTAATGTGGGGTCGCTTTCTTAATTGAAGGGTAAATTGATTTTGATTTTGATCCAGTCACAGCGCGCCGGCCCTCTCGTCCAATCCTAAATCGCTGCCGCACGCTCCTCTCCCTCTTCTCCATTGCAAACCACCTCCTCTCCTCTCCATCATCTCCATTCCAAAACCACCGTCTCGCCTCTCCCTCTTCTGATCTTCTCCATTGCAAAACCACCTCCTCTCCTCTCCATCATCTCCATTCCAAAACCACCGTCTCGCCTCTCCCTCTTCTGATCTTCTCCATTGCAAAACCACCTCCTCTCTCTCCGTCATCTCCATTCCAAAACCACCGTCTCGCCTCTCCCTCTTCTCTATTGCAAGACCACCGTCTCTCCTCCCATCTTCCAAAGCTAGCACCGGACCACTCAGAAGGACATCTATGGAGAGGATGCAGCATCGAATCAGGCAGATCGCCGGCTGCGACCAGGCAAAGTTAGCCAGGTTGAAGGAGATCCTTAGTTGGTTTGACAATGAGTGGGAGATTTTGAGGACGGTGCGGGCCATGTGGCAATGTATGCGAAAGAGCGAGACGACGGCGATGAGGGCGGCGATGTACATGTACTCCTCGGCGGCAGTCACGCCGCAGTCCTCCGAGTTCATCGAGTATCTCCTCTGGGCGATGGAGCAGACAAATTCGCCCGAGGCGATAGTCAGGCGGAGGTGGTGGGCGTACAGGTCGAAGGTCGAGCACCCAGAGGATAACGAATCGATCGAGTATGGTGTGCCATTCGTGAGGGTGCAGAGCCAGCCGGAGCCACAGGAGTATTTGTTCTCCCACCGCAAGAGGAGGCCGGATGGCGCGATGTCGCTTCCCCGCTGTTCTCCACGGTTCCCTCGACGCTCGCCTCGTTTCAACGGCGGCGGTAGGGTTTAAGGTAAGCTTCGCACTAACCTAATCTTCCACCTGCTCATGCTTACAATCAGTGTGACAGCTAATGAAAATCATGCTTACAATCAGTCTCCGAGTACTACGCCAATCACCCTAAAATAGCTCTGGACCTTTGGGTCAAAGTTGTGACACAGTGTACAAATAAAGAAAAATAGATTGATGCTTCTTTCAGAAAAGAGTACTCCCTAGAAAACTGCCAATATAAGCTACTAGTATTTGGTTAGATGATTTGCTGCCGAGAAAGATCCGTCCACAGAGAGCGCCACACATCCCACTGGTGGTGGTGGATGCCATTGCGTGCATGCAGCATGGTTGGTGTCGGTAATTTTTACTTGGCACACCTCGCACTCTGCATATATGCCGGTTCCATACGTACATTTGTGCAGTTCCACCAAAATGCAGCTGAATAACCCTGTTTGCACAGATAATGAAAAAGCGTGATTACATTATAGTGGCACTAGTTGATGAAACACATAAAATAAATAGAAGAAAATATTGCGATAGTATCATAGTATGCCATGCTGCAAGGGCGAGATGGGCCCAGCGACGCCTCATACGGTATGCCTCATATTGGACATCGTCCCAAGTCTCCCAGATACACCTTCTGCCAGTGATGAAAATCAGTGTACATCGGTAGTACAAGGAGGCGCCTTGAGACATTCAAATCTCTATTTTTGTACATATCAACTAAAATTAAGCACCCCAGTTTGCAGAAACGCTTAAACATTAACAATGGGACTAGTTGATGAAACATACATTAACAAAGAGAAGCACTTTCTTTATCTACATTGGAAATGAAATGATAGAGATGACACTCGCTCTATTTTAACTGTATTATTACTTCATTTTATCAGTGACACTAGGGTCGAGCAGGTGGCAAACGAGGTGTACCGTGCCTCGCAAGGATGGAGGCCGGGGGTGCTTAGACTGGGATGCTGAAGCTGGATCTTTCAGTCACCAACATGGATGATTCAATTCATGGGACCTTTTGGTGCAGTTCACCTAAAATGAAGCAATGTCCTGTGAGCTAGCAGCTTCTTCTTCAAGTTTTTTTAAGAAAAGGGCTCCAGCCCCGGTTCCATTTCCATCAGAAAACGAAACCCATAGAGCTTCTTCTTCATTAGTTGCAATAAAATTGAGCAACATCAAGGTTGGTTGTGAAGCTCCTGGAATGCTCAACTATAATTTGGATATCATTTGTGCAGTTCAACTAAGATCGAGCGTGAAATGTATATCTCTGTTTGCACAAAAAAGGTGGAAAGGAGGGTGACTAACAAGTGATGAAACATGCATCAAATGAAAAGAAGCATGTTCCTTATCTGAATGGCAATCCTACAAGGACAGTAGCAATTTCTAAAGCACTGGCATTGCTAGATATTAGTGTGGGCATTAGGATTAACTATGACAACCGTTAAATACGACATTACTTTGGGCACGGGAGAGTAGGCGGACCATGACAGTTGCATTTCTAACGAGAAGAACCAACTTATCTTAAAGGGAAATTTTAGCAGGACATGTAAAGAAGTGCCATTGATTCATATTACTGGAGGCACTACATTGAAAACAACATTGGTTTAACGTGTCCTTACTTTTAACAGTGCGACTGCTACATTTTACCAGTGGCATTACATAAGAGTGGCTCGGGGCAACAAACATCAAAACAGGATATCTGGGTTGGTCCCATTTTTGTTCGGTATAGCCACCTTATACTGTGTGAGGCTAGCAAATCTAGTGCTGGACTTACTCTGTTGACTTGTCCCCCAGTCCCCACTTTCTTTCCTTTTTCAACCAATAGATCGGGTTTATATTGAGTTTGTACTGCGTTTCCCTTTATTTCCCTATTAGACCTAGAGACCAGTTGGATAGCCAGTCTCTGCTACTTTTCGCCCCCATTATTTCCTCTTTTGACCAAGTCCTAGATTCAGGTAACAAATCCTCCCCCACCCCACCCCCTTTCTTCCTTGTTTGAACCAAGTAGTACTAGATTCGAGTGCATGAACTAGTTTTACCTCTTAAACGTAAAAAAATCAGGTGGTTTTCGAACAGCCGATCGATCCTATCTACGAGGGGGCCTGAGAAATAGTAAAAGATACAAATGCAGCGACGTCAGGAGCTCGGGAAGTAGAGCAAGGCCAGTTTCGAAGGAAGTTATACCTGATGGTCGCCGGGATGTCGCTAGGTGGGCGGCGGGAGGCCGGATCTTCCCACACTACGGCAGCGAGGAAGAAGGGGTCGGAGGCCCTCCCTCGCCAGCGGTGCTTGGGAGAGAACGGCAAGGCAGGCTGATCGAGACGCGCCCAACAGTGGGTAAGAGCCGTCGCGAAGGACGACCATGTGAACGTTGCACCTTCTCACCTTCCTCGGCGGGGAGGATCCGGCTGGATCTGTGACCAGCGGTGAGCAGAGAGAGAGAGAGAGAGAGAGAGAGTGGCCACCGCTGTCGTGTTTAGATCTGGAGAGGCCGAGACAGTGTGAAGAGAGCAACACTAGCAAGCAAGCGCGGAGGCTCCTGCCTATATAGTGGAGTAGTACTAGTTTTCTTTTGTCTACCGGAGCCGGCTTGACCTCGTCAATGACTGTCGAGAAGTCTTCATGCACGTGGCCCGGAGGCGCAGTTGTCGTCATTTTGATCTGAAGCGCCGGATTATAACATATAACACGAAAAAATGCCACATGACAAGAAATCATAACCTCACTGCCCAAAGGAGACAACATGAATCCCGACGGACAAACTAGACGAGGAACAAAGCTCAAATTAAAGATAAACTCGTAGAAAAGGGGTCCGTCGATAGATGTCCTAATTAACATAGCCGGCTTGACCTAGATGGCAGCCGAGTAGTCACTGTTCGTGCATGTGCCCCCAATGACTAGCCCAACTCAGTTGTCGCTATTTAACCCTCGTAGTGATCCGAAGCACATGACACCTAATTTTGCGAGATGACAAGAAACCTTTTTTTAGATTTCTCACCACAACTACAGCCATGTACAACACAGCCTGCACGATATGTACACGATAGCCAATCCAGGCGTGTCTGCTGGAGTCTGGTCACATGCATGGACGAACTGATCTTCCGTGTCTTGCAGGGATCGTCCAGGCACCAACGTAGTACAACACTTCTCTAGTACTATCGCTTATCTCCCTCTTCTATTAAGTCACCCGACTTGCGGGGCCGGGGAGTGTGCCTATGGTCGGTTCTCAATTGCCGTCCCACATGTGTGTGCAAACGCAATATGACGCGCGTTCTATTCGGAGAGCAGCGTGCCAGACCGACCGACCGTCTGGGGTGCGACGCGAACGCGACGGGCGTGCTGTATACTCCGTACATGTGTACCGCCGTTTTCTAGACGCTTTGCTCCATGGCGCGGGCGCAATCCATGGATACAATATTAGTATACTGTATACTATTTAAAAGTCGAAGGCGGGGCTTTTCCTGCGCGGTAGGCGGCGGGGCAGTTCCGCCTAGTCGGTTCGACAGAGACGCGAGAAGACGAGGGAGTAGGCTGCTGCAAACGTAGGGCTATGTGATTTGACAGCGAGTTACTGCTGGACAGGTGGGGCCCCGTGATTTGACTTGCCATTATCATTTTAACTGCGGCGCTACGACCGGCGTGAGTCTCCCGATTCCTGACCACCTCCATACAGGTGCCTCTCCCAATGCTCCACCATGTAGTAGAGGCTGGCTCTTCCATGAGAGCCCACTTCTCCACTTTTTCCTTGCCTCTCTTTCCTCCACATATGCAAAAATGCCATGTAAAGCGCACTATTGTACTTACTTTTACTTGCTCCTACCGGTGCTTAAGCTTGCCACATAGGCATAAAGTCTGATGTGGCAAGTTAATCAAGAAGAGAGAGACTAGTTTGGTGACCCAAGGAAGAAACGGTGCTAAGCGCGTGTACCTAGGTGAAAAGACAATTTTGAGTCTATAGCTAATTAAATGAAGCAAACTTAGCAACACCATTTCATTGGAAGAGGTCACTCCTTGGCAAATGCAATAAATACTAGTACTCCCTATGTCCCATAATATAAGAACGTTTTTGGCACTACACTAATGTCAAAAACGTTCTTATATTATGGGACGGAGGGAGTACGAAGAAAGAGATAGAGAGGAGTAAAAAAATACACTTATAGCCAACCTTGTTGTAGTATGAGTGACTAAGTGATGACTATGTATGACATGCCAACATCAGATAGCCAAACGCACCGTGTTAAATCTCCAAGGACGCCACCACGCGAGCGACGCGACGGTCGTGGTAGGCGCGACCATGATACGGGCTGCTGGTAGCCCTTGGATCTGAGATCAAACGGTCGCATGCTAAGTTGCTGAAAATTAGCAGAATAACCCTCCAGGATAGGATATTCACCCATAGGTCTAGAATCACGCCATACAACCGTTCGATCTCAGATCCAAGGGCTCTCGGAAGCCCGTATCATGGGAGAATGGAAAGCCACTACCCCGCCGTTCGCACGCTGGCAGTTTGCTCCTACTCGTCCCCGCACGTCCTTCAATACTACGGCGGTTCGCTCCTAGTCGTCCCGTCCATTCACATTACGACAGTTCCACTAATCCTAATCCTCCTCCCAAATCCATGGCGTCCCAAATCTCCACGATCGGCGGTGAGTACAAGGTTAGAACCATCACCGGCGATGAGTTCGACGTCATCTACACCCGTTCTTCCGCGACGGTGAAAGGATGCCTTTCTCGCTTCAGACGCATGTTCGAAGACTCAGATGATGAGTGGGTTGCTGGGCTAGATGTTGAGTACACCACAGTCCTGGGACGAGAGAAGGATCTAAAGGACGAAGAGAGGAAGAAGCCCGCCGTGATCCAGGTTTGCGTGCATGACTTATGCTTGGTCTATCACATATGCCATGCTGACGTTGAGTGCCAGGATTTTAAGGACTTCCTCGAGAGCAACCTAGTCAAATTCGTTACTGTAGACTTTGGTAACGACAAAGAAGTCCTACGTCGGATAGGCCTCGTTGTAGGCAACACCTTCGACCTCCAAAAGAATCGGCTGGTGTCCTCTCGTCAGCCTTCAATGCTGACCCTGGCAGGAGCCATGGTTCATCCTTCGTACGGTAAACTGGAGAAACCTCCATACACGTTTCATCATCATGCATGGCAGCGGAATGTACTAGATATAGACCACATCCACTACGCTGCAATGGATGGCTACCTTTGCTTCAATATCTACAAGGGTTGGATGAAGAGCAACAGCCAAGTGTGCGGTTCAAGCAAAGAAGTATCGGCCAAGAGGAAGAGGGACAAGGACGAAGTCAAGGACGTGGACGAGGACTCCGAGTAAGGTGGCAGTGTCGTTGCTCATGGTGGTTCTAATGCAGTGTCTACCGGAATAGTTGCAAAGTTTAATTTCAGGTGTGCTTAATTTAATTTGAGGGGTGTGTTGTGCTGAGCCCCCAGCAGAACTATGTTATGTTTCTTCTCGTTACTTTAACTCTTCAGTACATACATACTAGTATTTCTTACATTTCATCTTTTAGTTGGTATAGTACTATCACTCGTTTCTTCACATTATATACGTACAATATATATGGCCAACATCATATAGCCAGCAGTTTAGTTGTCAAAGAATTTCAGGGTGCTTAGTTTTTTCAAAGAATTCCAGGATGCTTAGTGGGTGCTTGGAATCCAAGGGACTTATTTTAGTCTGACTAAAAATAGTCTCTTTAAGAGGCTAAAGTTCCAAGCACCCCTGACTAAAGAGGGGCTAAAACTAGTCTTGAGACTAAATTTTTTTAGTTAGGGGTACCCCTACTAAAATGTGGATTAGTCCTCTCTCTACGCATTCAACTCCTCTTCTTTAACACAGGCGAGTTCTGGATTGGAGGGTTTGGAGGATAATAAATGCTCAATAACTTGATTTTAGCCTTTTTAGTATTTGGATCCAAGCATGGGTGAGGCTAGCATGCATGTTTTAGTCCCACTACTTTTAGTCATGGGACTAAAACGTATCCAAGCACCCTCTTAGTTTTGTTTGAGGGGTGGGTTGTGCTGGACACCATTATTGTGACTAGCCTTTTTAATAGTACTATATGCATAATTTGGCGACGAGCGCTCTCTATATGTACCACCTTTTTTTTAATTTCAAGTTTTGCTCCATGGCGCAATCCATCGATACTACTGCTGTACAAAAGTATACATTTTTTAAAAGGCTAGAGGGCGGGGCAGTCTAGCTTGGTCGGTTTCACGAGAGGCGAGGGCCTTTGTAATTTGACGGCTCATTACTGCTGGAAGGCGGGGCCTTGTGATTTGACTGCTCGTATAAATGCGCCGACGACCTGATCGAGGAGGAGCAAAGAACCGTGCGGTATACTCAAGTTTCCCACTGGAGTAGTACTGCGACGGAGGAGCACGAAACACGGCAGCCCAGTGCCATATGGCGATAAAAATGATCTAATTTTCTAGTCATCTCATTGTTAGCATTGTTCTATTCATTCCCTAAAAAAACCATTGTTCTATTCATGCCTCGCAGAGAACGTGACACGTGCGGCGAAACACCCGAAGCAAAAGATGAAACACTGGAGCAAAAGAAGAAGGAAGATTATCACCCCAAATGATCTAATTCGCCGCGGAGTCGTAACTGCTTCTTCATCGCCTCCACGACCTCCATATCCTTGCGCGTCTCCTCCGCCATCTTCTTCATTCTATCCATGACGCGGGATTTCTCGACGCGAGCCTTCATCATCTGTTCCACGGCCGCATTACGTACCTTGACAGCAGCCGGGTGCTCGATGCGGAGCTTCCCCAACTCCTCCTTCTGTTCCATGACGAGGGCCTACAGCATCTTCATCGAGGAACTACTATTCTCATGCAGCTTCTTCCAGCCGGCGTTCTTCTCCTTCAACAGGTCGATCTCGTGGCAGAGCTTCGCCTTGTCCTCCTGAAGTCGCAGGATTTCGCCGATCGCCTTCTTCTTTGAGGCAATGCTCTTCTTCAGCAGCATCACCAAGCCTGCGGTCAACTCCCCCTGCTGATTGAGCTCAGCGGGCATGTCGTCGAGGCTCTCCTTCAGCAACTCCATCAAGCCTTGGATGAACTCCTTCTGCTTATTGAGCTGATCGGGCATGCCGTCGAGGGATAACAACTCCAGCTCCGCCGGCTCGGCATGTTCGCCTCCGCGGCTAGGGCGCTCCTGGGAGCCATCGCCTGCCCGTGAGAGATCTTTCGAGATCTCTGCGTGGCGGCGAGCCCTATTTTTTTTTCCGCAGCCTTGGTTGCTGCTCCCTTGTTACGAGTAGTTCTCGACCTAGAGCTCTGCTCACCGGCCATGGCAACGGCGGACGAAGAAGAAGTACTTATGAGGAGGAAAGGTAGAGTAATTTTCGGTTAGGTAGTTCCCCTTTTTATAACCTAAGTACTAGCACTAGTACTAATACCTGCATAGTGGGAACACGTTAAGGTTTGGTACGTACTAGTAGGTGTGAGCAGGCTTTCGAATGTGATGGGAACAAGGTAAAGATTAATTGATGGTTTTGGTTTCGAGGCCCGAAACGGCTCCCGATGAGTTTAGCGGAACATAAATTTCAAGTACTACACTGCTCAAATGCGTAAATATTATGTTACTGTCAAAAATTGGCACAAAATACGAAGGAGACCAATGGAAGTACTACTAGCAACCCATGATTTAACTACTCGCATGCGCGCAGTGGAGTAATAATGTCTTTCTTCCGCCCTCACGTCCACTCAATTTGCATGCGCTGTATTAATTGACCATCAATGAAGTGAACGACTTTACACGCGTCAAATTATCACATGGGGTGGACCTTGGTACAAAATTGCGTCCGCCCATGTACCCGCGTGTGCGTGCGAGGGAATGAGTGCGTGCGTGGCGTGTGTGCACATCTTCGCTTCATGCATGTACCGCCAGTATGGCTCAGGGAGGACGAGTACATTCTTCTGGAACCAGCAGCACGTCACTGTGATCAATCCACGCAAGGAGGTCGCGACAACGCCTCCACATGTGCCACGTGGCTTCATGAACTGTAAGAGCGACACTGTGTAGCGTGCCATTGGTATTCTAATTTACGTGTTTTGCACATACTCGAAGTACTAGTAAGGTACACGTGCATTGCACGCATCAGATTTTGCAACCAAATTATGAATAAATACCACACTATAGCATGTAAGCTCTGAGTCATATATGCCTGATGTAGCCCTTCGTTTAATTCTTATAGTTCATCTCATTCAAAATCAATTAGTTTTTATAAAAAAGCTAAGAACGCGGGAATAGGAAAAACATGGGATTATAGTGGAATGTCATCTTGAATCCTACAGGATTGTACGAGTGTTTGATTATGCATAGAAAAAACGCAGAATTCTTTCAAAGAGGTTTGAGTGGATGGGATGTTTCCTATGAAATCTAGTGCAAATGAATCATATGGAAAAATTCCTATGGTTTACAATCCTACGAATCAAACAACCAACATAGGAAAAATTCCTAATGATTAGAATCCTCCAAAATTTCTTTGAGAATCCTTTGAATCAAAGAAGCCCTTAATCTATTTTATGATTCATGGAATTGTGCGTTGTAAAGCATAAAGTAAAAACAAATAATGGAAATTCAACTAGAAAAAAAGTTTGGGCAGTTATGATACGGAAGATTCTAGAACAAAAGAGAACCACAGTTGTTTTGAGGTTTGTGCATTATGCTCAAGTTCAACCATGGAGTCTGCTAGATTGTACATGTGGCAAAATCCAGTGGGGGGCTAGAAGATGGTGCGAGGGGCCGAGTGGAGCGAGACTATGAAGGAATGCACAAGTGCGAGATCGATATTTAGAGAGAGGGGGCGAACACGTGCGCTGTTGCGTGCAGTGGTGCAGCCATGAAAAATAAATGAGCTAGGGGGCCAAGCATTGCTAATCCTTCACGAGGAGGGTCAATTCATGAACTTAAACCATTTTTAGCAGCAATTGTCTAATGATCACATTCATATTAGCCTCGATATATAGTGATGTTAGGGGGGGAGGGGGGCAGGGCCCTTACTGTCCCCTGTCTTCGCCATTGTGCACGCGTCTGAGAGATGAAGCGGAAGGCATGGATGATGAGAGGGGGACGTTGGATATATAATTAATGTGGGTGTATTAGCTATATATGTTAATCCTATATAGAGAGGTATAAATTGATCGATGTGGACGTGGGAAAGAGGGTGAGACCTCACTGGATATATCGATTGATCGGTTTGTGTGGAAAACTATGAAAGACCTAGCTATATACACACATACATAGGGGAACATCGATCGTTGTGCATGCACGCGTGAGAGATAAAGAATGCCCGATATGATGGAGAGGAGGATCTGTGTGGGTGTGTGCCTTCATGGGAGACCGACCTGCAAAAAAAGATTGCATGCGTGCGATGGATAATGCCGACTGGTAGTGTGTGTACATGCATGCACGAGAGAAAGTTAGTGGTACAATTATAAAGAAAAGACTACAGTGTGGGTGTAAAAGAATAGGTGAGGTCATAATCAATGTAAAGTTGAATTCAAATATTTGAATCAGAGATCCTGATGTTTGAAACCCATGCATGCATGAATATAACGGAGATCTGCGCGGTGTGGTTTGGAAACGAGCATGTTGTAATGTATACACATTGAACAAGGTCAGACTGATTTGAATTTGAGATACCGATGGCAGACATCATTTGGCCACATCGCATCCGTGCATGGACACACTATTCTAATTGGAGATGATGGGCGGCTTTCGCATCACATATCTATATCTATACCCCTATATATATATATATATATATTATATTTTATATTTTTTTATATTGTGTGCGGGTAACTTTAACTTTGAAATATGGTCGTTGGATGAGGCGAATCCGATGGTCCAAAGATGGCAAATTTGAGCACTACTGGCCGTTGGATATCATCTAGATTCCACCAGATTTTGCCACATGTATAATCTAGAAGACTCCATGGTTGAACTTAAGCACAATGCACAAACATCAAAACACAAGCACTTCTTATTTGTTCTACAATCTTCCGTATCAGAATTGCCCAAATGTTTTTCTACATGATTTGCCATTATTTGTTTTTACTTTATGTCTTACGACGCACAATTCCATGAATCTTAAAATAGATTAGCTTTCTTATAAAAACTAGATGATTTTGAATGAAATGAACTATAAGAATTAAACGAACATCTACATCATGCATATATGACTCAAAGCTTGCATGCTATAATGTGGTATTTATTCGTAATTTGGTTGCCAAATCTCATGCATGCAATGCACGTGTACCTTACACTAGTCTAAATGGTGTTTGTGTGTGTGTTGTGCGTGTTGAGGTGCAAATTGCCTTTTTTGGGTACACGTTAAGCTTGTTCTTCCGAAATTTCAAGCCGCGCCTTGTTATGCCGAAAATTCAAGCTAGCGTCTCTGTCTATCGTGCTGCGAAACTCCCGCCTCTTCAACCCGCGCCTTGTTAGCCCGAAATATTTAAGATATATCTTTGTCTCGTTGTGCTCCGACAACTCCCTCCATCTCAACCCGCACCTTGCTATTCCGAAATTACAACGCGCGCGAAAACTCCCACCTCCTGTGAAATCCCGACATGCGAAATGCCCGTGGTACCCCTGAACCGAAAGAACCGCCTCAAATCGGTGGGGGTACTTTCGTAACTTACCCCACATTTCGGACAAGCGCGTCTCTAAGCCATGGTTCCCCACTGCCATCCCATCCGCCCACCCATTCGTACACCGAGGCCGCGAAAACCCGCGACAAAACCCCACACCCTGCTCCGTCCGCCACCCAGCCGGAGCCTCTTCCCCGACGACGTCGTCCACAGCAACAACTCGACGTCCCTCATCCACCGTACCGGATGAGGATCCGTCGTCGATCTCATCGTCCCGCCGGTTCAGCCACCCCGTCCTCCACCTCCAAGGAGCTGCCCCGACGTTCCCCTCATCTTTCACGCCACCTCCATTCCCACACCGCCGTCTTCACCTGCACCACTGGAAGAGCATCATCATCACCGTTTCCTCGGATGAAGCTGCGGCCTAATCGGCGCCACCAAAGAGGTTGTACACTAATCGCCGCATTTTCTTCTTGATTCGATCTCATGGTGCTGCCGGCGCTCCGTCCCGAGCCGACACGGCGCGGCTCCATCCACGGCGGCGTCGCCGACCACTTCCTCCATGGCGTCGCTCCCTCGGCGGTGACGTCCACATCAGTAGGAGCTGCTGCTGCTTTAGCTCTCGCTCGCGTTGCTGCTCTGCTCTTGCTCTCGGTCCCCTGCCTGGTCTGCTCTTGCTATTGCTCTTGCTCGCGCTATTGCTCTCGCTCTTGCTCTTGCTTGCGATGCTGCTCCGATTTAGCTACACTTCAGTCGACTAATTGACTTTTGGGTCAGTCGATTTTCAGGGGGTGGGGGGGGGCTCGCCGGAGAGGTACCCCACTATCTATCTTAGGGTTCAGGATGGGGGCGGTGG
>NC_057811.1:34018414-34082823 GCF_018294505.1 Triticum aestivum | reverse complement strand
ACGAGGGGGCCTAGAGGGATGGCCGGGGCGGCGATGGACCGGCGGTGGGGAGTGTTTTCGGGGCGGGCGGGGCGGCGCAGGGGGGTGGAGGTTGAAGATGAACCGCAGGCCCTTGATTTCGTATCCAACGGCTGCAAAATCGACTGACCAGAGATGAAAAAGTCAGTCGACCGACGTGTAGCCTCACCTTGCTAGTGCGTTTAGTTTCGACAGCAAAATTCAGTTTCGACAGTTAAGTTCAGTTACGACAGTTAAGTTCAGTTTCGACAGTTAAATTCAGTTTCGACAGTTAAGTTCAGAGATGAGCGGCTGATGTATTTTACATCTAGCACTTTGTGTTTATGTATTTTACGTCATGTATTGGAGATGCTATTAGAATTCCACTCAGGTTAACGTTGTTCGTTGTCTCTCTTGTCCTGCTTCAGCCTCGGCGTCATACAACTCACCGGAGCTGCTCCAACGACGAAACCCTCCATCACAGCGGAGCAGTACCTCGGGCTCCATCTCCAGACGCCTAAGATCTTCTTCCCCTCCTCCGACAGCCAAGTCAGCCGGAGCATCCTCACCGGCCAACCCAATCACGCTGAGATCGACATGGCTTCGCCAAAGAGGTTGTACACTTGTTGCATCTCTTTTTTACTCTACATGTTATATATATTGTCCACTGAGCACTCATAGTAACGGGAAATACGATTATTTTATCCTACTATATGACAAGCAGTGAGGTACCAGGCAACTTAGCTATCCGTGATGGACTCTCTTGAACTCCATCATTATTTATCTCTGCGCGTTTGAGCTGTGCATTTGTCGATGGGCCTGGGAGTTGAGCTAGTATGGCAGTGGCATGGGTACAAAGTAATAGAAGTAGCACAAAACATTTTTTTAGTGTAGGATTTTCCTTGCTTAAGCCTGCCTACTAGAATCGCCAGTGCTTGAAAGGAAAAGTGAATGAAAGACATCGGAATTGGAAAGTTTCCTATGGTACTACTTTTCATGAATTTGGTGCAAAGGAATGGAGCAAAGAAAAACTGTAGGATTTGTTCCTTTAGTGTCTCCTTGAAAGAAAAACCGTAGGAATTCTAATTTCCACTTCTCCTCCTTTTCATATTCCTATTCATCAAGCACAAGACTAAGAGATAGTAGCATAATAGAATTATAACCGTACATTTTCTTGTGGTTTGACTTAATCTCACCATGCTTTTTTGCATCCTGTGATCTTCCAATTATTGTGAATCAAACACCCAGATTGGCAGAAATCCTGTGTTTTTAAATTCTCTGTTTGCACGTGCATTCCTATCATATTCCTGTCTATTTCTTATCCCTGCATTATTAGAATCCTCAAATTCAAACAAGCCCTTACTCAATTACTTCTGTTATAGATATGTGTCAAACAAAACCTTGTCTGGTTTGTCCTGCTCCTGCGGCGCTGTGTTCCACCCCAGCTCAGCTGCTCCAACGACGGAAGGGTTCACCACAGCAAGGATCCGCTCTCCAGACTGTCTTTCGCCGCCTCAGATCTTCTTCCCCGCCACCGGCAGCCACGACAACTGCATTACCATCATCAACTGAGCAGATGACCTTGAGGACTACACGGGTCCGCAAGAGAGGTCGCACTCTTCCGTGTCTGCTTACGTTATGCGTCGCTTAAGATGATGACATGCTACATTATCGTCGTGTTCACCTATTAGACTCCGAGTCAGGTCCAAACTAATGCTGAAACTTGTGTTTTTAAATGGTTGTGGGGTACATATTGGGGCAGCAATCAGTACTATCTGGTTAATCTCCGGTGTCTACTATGAGTTTCATGTTGGGTGCAAACAAACATTAAAGGAGCCATTATCTGTATTTTTTTAACTAAAGCTATTATCTGCCTGCTATCATTGGTTTTGGGTCTATCCACAGTTTGTTACCATCACTCTGGATTTGTGCATGCACTCCTTACATAATCTCACTATGTTTTATTCCTATGCATGACAGTTATTGTACACAATGGAACTGATCATGTAGAGCAAAAGAGACGAGCCTTGTGTGGCAATAAAATTTCATGCAGACGTCATTCCATGGTGGGCGCAAAGGCAGCCCCCCTCCACCCATTTCGGATCGTAATCAAGAGGAAGATAACTGTTCTGAGGGGGATTCAGAAGGAGAAGACCACTCCTATTTACCCCATGAGGTCTTCGCTCTAACTTGGCATGCTGATGTTGGTAATATCATGCATATGGTGCCTTGCATTGCTTACTGTATACATTAAAGATGTCATCTGCTTAGTTTAGACATGCTTTGTGTCAATGCCATATGTTTAGTTTCTTTATCGTATATGTGAATCATGCAATGCCATCTTGTCTAGCCAGGCATCATATATGTGAATTTTGCAATGCCACCCTGGTTAGCCAGTCATCTTATATGTGAATTATATCATGCCATCATTTTTTATTACGTGTTAAATTTGTCAACAATTTTAGTACATTCAATTACTCTTCCTGTGCATCAGCCATTCCGCACGGTCATGGAAAAATCTGGAGTGGGAACAAGGTCTTCAGAGCAGACAATGCTATCTGACAAAGCGCATGTCTTGCTGGTTACCGATAGCTCCTCAGAGGAGGATTCAGAGACAGATGACCAGTCATATTCCCCCCCCCCCCGAGGTGCATGCCCTAACTTGGCAGGGTTATGTTGCTCATATCGTGCGTATGGTATCTTGCATTGCTATGTCATTTGCTTAGTTTAGACATGCTTTGTGTGAATGCCACCTGTTTAGTGTCTAATTACCATATATGTGAATTATGCAATGCCATCTTGTTGCAAGACATTATATATGTGAATTATGCAATGTTATCTTGTTGCAAGGCATTATGTATGTGAATTATGCAATGCCATGCTGTTTAGGCAAGCGTCATATATGTGAATTATATCATGCTGTCCTTTTTTTGTATTTCTCATTGCTTTTGTCGACAATGTTTGTATATTCAACTGCTCTTCCTGTGCATCAGCCATTTGAATTGGTGATGGAGAAATCTGGAGTGAAAACTAGGTCTTCAGAGCAGACAATGCTACCTGCTGAAGCAGATATCTTGCTGGTTACAGATAGCTCTTCAGAGGAGGATTCAGAGGAAGATGACCAGTCCTATTATCCCCCTAAGGTGTATGCTCAAACTTGGCAGGGTTATATTACTCATATAATGCATATGTTGTATTGCAATGCTTAGTTTTTACATCATATACACAATATTGAATGCCATCTCCTTAGTTGACACATCATATATGCGATTGCCCTCTGCTCACTTCCTTAGTATATAAATCATATATTTGAATTATGTCATGCCATGATGTTTACATAGACAGCATGTATCTGAATTATGGCATGCCAACCCATTTTCTAAAGACATAATATAGTTATATCATCTCATCCTGTTTACATAGTCATCATATTTTAAATTATATCATTCTATCCGTGAATTATATCATGCCATCATGTTTCCATCGACGGCATGTTTGTGATTTATGGCATGCCAACCACTTTAATAGACACATCGTATAGTTATATCATGTCATCCTGTTTACATAGTCATCATATTTTGAAGTATGTCATTCTATCCTGTTTAGTTAGCCATCATACATGTGAAATTGTGTCATGCTATCCTGTTTAATTAGCCATCATATATGTGAAATTATGTCCTGCTATTCTATTTGCTTAGACAACATAAATGTGAATTATTTCATGCCCTGTTTTCTTCCCTACTATCCATTGCACCTGTCTATCTTACAATGTCTGTACATTCAATTACTTTTCTTGTTTATCAGCCATTTCAATTGGAGGGAGTGATGGCAGTATCTGTGGGAGTAAAAACACGGTCTTCAGAAAAGATCGTGCTACCTGTCGATGCAGATAGAACCACGGTTGTACTTGCCCAAGAACCAGCCCCACCACACATAACCCACACTCATGCAGATTGTACCCCTACCCGGTTGGACAGAGAACCAGCTACACCCCTTCTAACCCCAACCCCAGCAGATAGACACCCAGTTCCCGTTGACACAGCACCGTCTCCACCACAGAGCACCCAAACACGAGCAGTTAGTAAGGCAACTACAGTGCCCAAATCACGAGGACCACCACTCCGAACCCGAAGTCAACGCTTAAAGCAGAAGAAGAATTGTTCTCAGGTCAGGTTCCGTAGCTATGGTTCATACTACTTTGCTCTTGCATCACTGTATTTACTGATACTAACTAATTTCAAATTTGAAGGATGCAATTGAAACTCCAATGGCGCAACAAGTATGTTTTAAACCTGTTTCTTCAACGTGTTTGGCTGTTTGCTGTTGTAACTTGCTCTATGTTGATTTCAGTTTCAATTGAATAAACAGTTATGTTCTCATGCCATGCACATTACAAGTGTTGTTATTGCTGTGTAGTTTCCCACACTTATATTCTGTCTATGCTGCTTTGTCTTAAATAGATATGATTCGAACTATATCTATCTTGATTTGGCAACATAAACTAGAATGATATAGACCATACAGTGACCATACTACATAGATATATGTTTGTTTCATGCTGTTATCCTGTCCACCTTACTACTAAACTGGTTTACCAAAATGAGTTTCATATACTACATTGTAAACCTGAGATGTGTTTGTTTGTTTCTCTTTTAGAACGCGGATAAAATATTGGAGAAGAGTACCCTGTTATGCAATGGTAAAGGAAGTAATGCAGATAAGGTTCAAGATAGTGAGACATCCCTGTTGGTCTCCAAGAAAGCTGATAAAAACTATATTGAAGACACTGAGACAACCCAAAAGTCCTGTCTTGATGTAGTGTTCGAGTTACTGGCTACCACTGCTGGCACCAGCTCTTCGAACTCGTTGCCTGAATCAGTTCGGCTTCTTGAGTCTCAACTTCAAGTTGAAAGACATCGATCAGATGTTATGTGACAGGAAGCCGAAGGACTGAGAAAGTCCCTGCAGAATTCAGATGCATACTTTCTGGTGCAACAGCAAGCGCTGGAGGACTTAAGCGCCAAACAAGAGAAAGTTAATAAGCTTGCTAAGCATCTTGCGAGCATTATGGGTACCCAGGATATTGTTTCTTAAGCTCTTCTGAAGTGGTTTCAGTTCTGGACTTGTTTTGCTGCGGCGTTTATATGCTGTTGTGTTCCCTATATTTGCACTGGTGGCGAACTTTGATGCCCAGTGGATGTAATATGTGTAATAGTCGTGATAGCCTAGTGTAAGTTGCTTGCTTATTTATTTCCTTGTTGTCTTGTTTATTTGTTTGCTTGTAGTCAGTGCAGTTCTTTTTCTGCGGTTTGCTAGTGGCTGCAATAACCTATTTTTTAAAACTAGGCCACAATAACCATGGGCTAATATTTACTGTAGTGACACTGGGCCTCCTACGGGCCGTAGAAACAGTGGGCCTTCTACGGGCCGTATAAATAGTGGGCCTTCTACGGGCCGTAGAAACAGCGGGCCTTCTACGGGCCGTAGAAACAATGGGCCTTCTACGGGCCGTAGAAACAATGGGCCTTCTATGGGCCGTATCATCAATGGGCCTTATACGGGCCGTATGATCGATTGGCCAAACATGGGCCAAACAGACCGCATTCTGGCCGTAAACGGGCTAGGGTTGGAATCGTCCGTTCATGGGCCGACCATAACGGGCCATCGTTAATAGGCCGTATTTGATGACGCTATGAAAACGGCCCAACGTATTAACGGACCACAAACGGGCCGACTGTAACGACGGGCTGAATTTGGCCCACAAGCAGAAAATGACAGTAACGGGCCGTAAGTAAACGAATGCTGAAAATAGCCCAAGAATAAATGGGCTCTGAGAAGGCCGAAAGATAACATGGGCTGGAAACGGCCCAAGGGGCCGTTAATGGATATAAAGTGATACACTGTTCATTACGGGCCAGTTTCACCACGGGCCATTAATGGATGTAAAGTAATACACTATTCATTACGGGCCAGTTTCAGCACGGGCCGTTAATAGGCCAAGAGTTACATAGGGCCTCATATGGGCCGAAAAACGTCATGGGCCATACATGGGCCAGAAGTGAAAACGGGCTGGAATCATATTGGATGGCCCAGATGACGCTACTGGGCCTAATTCGAATAGGGCGTAACGGGCCTTGGGTTAGCGGGCTGTAAATGGGCTATATGCGAACAGGCCGTTAACAGGCTTTCCATGGGCCGGCCCGCCAGCTTTTGACCAAGTCAAACGGGCCGGCCTTTTCACAGGAATGGGCCACTGTTGGGCCGTGCCATGTGTCGACGTATTATAGGCGCCTTCTGTCCAATGAGTGGATGACATCTGTCCCAGTGATGAGCCGATACGTGTTTCCTCCAGCCAATGATGATTTTACACGTGGAAAATCCCCATTGGTCGGGGCTGTTAACGGGTTATTGGATCCAAAACCCGACCCGATAGCTTAACGGCATTCCGTTACGGTGGATGCCACGTGTCGGTCACCCTTGACGAAAGCACTTCTGTGACGCGCGATTTATCATCACGGAAGTGGACACTTCCATGATGATAATTTTGGTAATGTCATGGAACACTTCTACGACAGCACAGGTATGACTATCTTGATTCTGTCATAAATTTGTCATGGATGTACATGCATGACAAAAAACACGACCTACTGTGACAAACACGTATCATCACGGAAGTGTATTTTTTTTGTAGTGTGAGTGGTGGGAGTGCCGCCCGTGGCACTGTTCGCGACGCTGGCGCAGGAGGCGGCGTACCTCGAGCACTGGAGGCAGCATTGGCTGGCGGAGGAGCGGGCCTACGGGGAGCGCCAGATGCAGGCTGAGCGCAAGGCCGAGGAGTAGCATGCTCGCTGGGCACGGTAGAAGGAGGAGCGCGCACCGCGCAACTCAGCTGTCGGCACAGCAGACGGCGGAGGAGGCGGCCTTCCCGTGGGCTGCGCCGCTGCCGGACTTCATCGACCTCACCGGCTCTGAGGACGAGGGTGACGTCTAGAGCTTCGTGATGGGCGGTAGGGTGGCGATTTTTTAGTTTTTAAATTTATTTTCAATTAATATTTAAGTGGACTTTCGCCGTCGGTTGACCATCCTTTTTATGTTTAATTATGTTTATTTAAGTTGGATGTTTTAAACCTTTTTAGCTATTTTTAAATGGGTACAAATAAATACGTCGGCCCTCATTGGACGCATCAGCCGACCGAAACCAAAAAACAAACTCGGCCGACTCAAACCAAAAAGCGGACTCGACCGACCCAAACGGTGAGAAAAGGACAAAATTCGTGTTCATTTGCATCAGCCCGTTAGAGTTGTCCTTAGGGTCCGCTTTAGATGTGGCAGTTAGGCCAACACCAATGCACGATTCTCAAATGGTCTGGCCGCGTCCGTTTGGGGGTAAGTAGACACAAATCGCGCCCAATGTCCGGGAGAAAGCAGACAAACGTCCTTTTTCGTCCGCTTTCGACCCATTCCCGGCCCAAATTTAGCCGCTTTTGTGTCGAAACGGACAGTGCGCGGACGGGCGGGATGCGCGCCCTTGTCCTCTCCTGGCCCGCCCATCGGGGACACACTTGCCCACTTTCCCTCCCTTTCCCCAAAACCCTCCCGTGCTCCCCCGCCCCTCCCTCCTCCATGGTCGGCACCCTGAAGAAACCCGATGATCCGGCCGCCATCGCATGCCCCGCGGCGAAGAAGAAGGGTCCGAAGAAGCCGCCATCGGAGCTCACGCTAGTGGAGCTCGCCAAGCTCGACCATGAATAGGCCAAGAGGAAGGCCCGATGAACCGTAGCGGCGGAGAAGAAAGCCGAAGCCGACTTCGCCACCGAGGCGGCCACGCTGCAAGCCGCGCATCACAAGGCCGTCGCCGACGACAAGGAGGCCATTGTTGCCAAGGTGCACACACTCCTCATGCTAGGGTTGTGCCGACCCCCGCCGGACATTCTCTTCGTCGCTGCCATGGTCGCAGCTAGCACAGGCTCGCCGGTCGTTCGCCCTCAGTAGTGCCCGTCGCCTAGCTCCTCCATAACAACGGAGACGATCGATTTTCATCTACCTAGGCAGCATGCCCAGACCTAGTTCTCCACGTCGCTGGAAAGCAGCGTCATCGCGCCGACCACCCCTGACAGTGCGCCTGTCACCGACCTCAACGTCATGCCGGGGTATAGTGGCGCCGACCAGTCATCCGCCAGGATGAAAAGGAGGCAGTGCTGGTCGATTCCTATGGCCAACCTTCCTGGGGGCCGCGACCTTTTCGATGAAATGCCAATCCCTACGCCGACGGCTGACGACCCCGACTACACCGTGTTCATGGAGAACGTCATATATGAGGGCCGTGGCCAGGCCTCCCACACTGAGGGCCAAGACCAAGGCTACAATGCCGATGTGACCCAAAGCCAAGACGGCCGCGACCTAGATGGTGTTGATGAAGAAGAAGAGGCCGACGACCATGGCAACTCATGACATGAAGATGATGACCTCTATTGCGAAGATGAAGAAGAAGAGGGCGTTGACATATATTGCAGAGGAGCCATTGTTTATTGATGAGCTCACCCAAGATGCCAAAGCACAAAGGAGGAGGCAAAGCATTCGCACGGGATCATACACCAGAGATGAGGACACTTTGATTTGCGAGAGTTGGATGGAGATAGGCCAAGATCCCAAGACCGGTACCGAGCAAAGAGGATTAGTTTTTTTTACGAGAGTCATAAAACCTTTCACGAATGGAGGAAGTTTGCGGCCTACAAGTTTGCGAGCGACCGTGGCATCAACTCAATCCAAAAGAGATGGGGATTCATTCAACAAGAATGGAACAAGTATTGTGCCGCGCTTGAGAGCGTCGAAACCCGTCCCGTGAGTGGCCTAGGGGTGGGCCACTTGGTATGATCTCTCCTCTTTCATTGCTACGACATGTCCATGTTTGCTGTATCTTCTGTCCTTGCTATTACATTTGTGGCTATCTCTTTGATTGCGTAGCCATTCCAATCTTTGGAAGCCTTCAAGGCCCGACATAAGAACAAGCCATTCACTCTCACACATTGTTGGTCGCGCATTAGAGATTGCCCCAAGTTCAAAGATCAATATGCCACTCTAAAGAAGAAAGGAGGGAAGGCGGCCGTGGCTGGGGATGGAGATTTGTTGAAGAGGCCGAGATGCAAGACCAACTTAAAGATTAATGAGAAGCGTGATGCGGCATCTTTCGCCTTACAAGAAACTTTGCATGGCATGATGACTCAAAAAGAAGTGAGGGATGAGAGGAAGCACCAAGGAAAGGATAAGCAAATGAAGATATACTTAGAGCTCCAAAAGAAGAAGCTTGACATGGAGGAGGCCGCCAAAAAGAGGAAATTCGACATTGAAGAGGCCGCCCAAGCGAAGAAGCTCGCGATTGAGACCACCAATGCCGACACCAAAGTAAAAGAGGTGGCACTAGCAATCATGAGCGTGGACCAACACTCAATTCCGTCCTAAACAGAGCCGCGCGCCATTGTTTTTCTTTCCCCAGGCTGAGATTTCGCTTACCGCCATGGAGCTTTGAAACTGAGGCAACTTCACCATAAATCTCTCTGGACATGAATAGAACTACCACCCGCACTTATCTGCTCACTCCCTTCGCACTTCAGTTTCGCCATTAACGCCGTGGGAATGCAGTATGCGTACGTATTCCAGGAGAGCCACGACGGTACGAATTAAGTCTTCTCCCTCTTTGATTGATCTCAGGCCGATTTGTTTCTTCTGTTCTTGATCACTTGTCAACGTTTTAAATCATAGAAGAGGAGGTTCCCGACAAAATCAATGGCGGAAGGGGAAGCCGCGGCGCCAGCCTAGGCCTAGCCGGCTGCGTGCACGGCGCCGACGAACCAGGAGGCAGCGGCAAGAGCCCTGTGGACCGCGCGCACTACGAGGACGCCTCGGGCGGCAGAGACGCGCTATCCCATCCGGGCCGTCGACGCAGGAGGCATAGCATGGCCGGGCGAGGTCGCGGTGTCATCGACCTCAACTTCGCGGCATCCGCTGACATTGAGGACGACGGTGCAGCCGCGGGAGACGCGCCAAACACTCTCGTCCACGGTAGAGGGCGCGGCGCCATTGACTTGAACCTTGACACGCCTGAGGACGATGAAGATGGGGACGCAGCGGCCGGTGGTGGAGATGAGGGGCGCGGCGCTGTGGACAATGGCGCACATGGCGGGCGGGAAGATGAGGACGATGTCGATGTCTCTGGCACCGGACATGGTGAGTCACTTGCCGCCTACTTCATAGCTCAATTCGTTCACTTTGATTGATCAGTAGTCCCCTTGTTAGATCTCCGGCTAAGGCCCCGTCAAATCCGACCGATAGTCAGTACTGAAAGGTCCCCCACCTGTATGTGTCAAACCGGCGACACGCCTCCGCCTATGACACCATGGCCAGCAGCTGCGCCCCCGTCGGCTCTGGCTAGCTCCAGGTGAGGCCTTGCGCAGACGCCGGTACCGGCCGTGTCACCCATCTCGGCCTCGGGCATTATTCTCACTATTGTCCACCATGCAGCGAAATCGACTGACACAAAAACTATTTTAGTTGCCTGTGATATTTAGCAAATCCAATTAGGTTAAATGAGAGTACCCACGGTAGAGCGAGTACTTCACAGAGTAGTTCTTTGTCTAATTTGGAAGTAAAGAATGCAAGAATATTCCCCGAAAAAAAAGAATGCAGGCAATGTTGTCCTTAGTGCAATACTTAATTTTTGTAATAATCTTTAATTTTTAAGCTGGTAGCACTCGGCAAGTCCATGAAGTCCAGGCAAGTTTCCTTGGGTATATTCGTTTCTCTGAAGTCCATGTTTTATTTTGTAGAGTTCAATTGGGTTAAAGTCGGTGCAATATTTATAAAGCTGAATTGAGTATACAGAGTTTATATATAGACCATGCAATTTTCAAGAAAGCTCAATTGGAGTAGAGTTCATGCAATTCTTGTAAGTCCATTCAGTTATCCATTTTCTGTGCCGTGGTAGCATTTTTTTTCCATGGCAGTGTTCTCGCGCAATTCTCATGTTCCTTAGGTCTTTGTAGTGTTCAGTTCGGTTTTCTATAGTTTTTGTGTCAACTGACTAATAAGTTTTGGTACGAAATGTCAAGCATGGTGACGCCCGCGATGACGTTGATGGTGAGCTCATTATAAAGTACAATTCGTTGTAATGCAATGTTTTCCTGTTTGCATCTAGTTAGATTGAACATAAGTGACCATGTGTTTTTCCTGTTTACAGTTAGTTAAATTGACAAAAAAAAGCGATCATGTTCTCTTCCATTATGTATATGCATGTAGCTTTGTAAAATGTTGATAGTGTTCATGTTTTTTTAGATTAAGCGTACTTTGGTTTACCTTTGTAGCATCAATCATGTTATCCTATCGCTCAACATCTTCTGGTTCACTTTTTTAGATGAAGATGGGAATAACCTGCTTAACATGTTTTGGTTCACTTTTGTAGATGAATATGGGAATAACCTGCAGTCACGGGAATGGAGTGACGAAGCCAAGCTAACTGTCTATGGCATGTTGCTGGAGAGGGCTACCCTAGGGGTTTTGAAACGTGGAGTGACCAAGGAAGTGTCTCGTTTGTCCGGTATGCCGCAAAGAACTGTACAAGACGAGTGGAGGAAGGGGAAGTTATTTGGAGGGATGCTTGGAGTGTTAAACAAGAAGGCCAAAAAATGTGGTCGCAAAAGGATAGTCATCGACTCAGAGGCTATAAAAGCAGACCCCAGGAGAAAGAGAACAACCATCAAAGATCTGGCAAACAAGTTGAACGTGTCGGCTACCACGGTTTGGAGGCGGTTGAAAGAGAAGGAGATCATGTGTCGCAACAATGCTTGCCATCAAAGGAACTCTCGTTAGTATTAGGGGACGGAGGGGAAGAAGGAAGAACCAGACTTCTCCCTCTTCCTTTCCTAGTGACCCTCCACCGTTATTACAACAAGCCTGACTTCACTGATGTTCTTTTGACCATTTCACATGATAGAAAGAATTATGTGGGCAAATTTATAAATTGTCATATTTCTTATGTGGATTCTCCACGATTGTGATGTTCAGTTTCAGAAATATTTTAGCCATACTGAAATTTAGTGGTTTCGGTTTTCATTTTGACCAAATGACCGGAATTTCCACTTGAATTTGATCAAGGCCCAACCAAATACTTTGAAAATGAATTGTGTGCTGTACCGTAATTGATAAAATATTTTGACCAAAAGCCAATTATTTCAGTATTGTACCGAAATTTATGACTTAGAAATTTTGATGAAATTACAGTGAAAGTGAAAACCATACTCTAGACACGCCTCTACATCCTCAACTCGACATCCTGATAATTTCACAAGCCCCCGTCTTGAGCCGAATTGATCCTCCGAGTGACCCTCTCGTAACCATCCCAGGAAGAGGATGATCCACGGTTGCTATCGCCCTTCGGCGCCACAAAACATAGCAAATCACCTCCGCAAAACGTGGATGTTACAGAGGGGTTTATTAACCCTTTCCATGTAAATAAATCAGCATTATGATCTGATAAATCATGAATGAGTAGTACTTGTGTCATGAAAGTTTAACAAAATTGTGATAACAAAAGCCGCGGCCTACTCAATTCAGAATCTTCACATAAAACTCTGAAGTCATTATTACAGCAAGATGAAATGTACAGAATCATCGGCGGAGCTATGTGCAGTCCTGGGGGTGCCACTGCCCCCCAGCTGTAGCCAAATTACTGAAGGGAAATATTTTTAGAGAGTTAAATTAAGCAGAGTTTAGTCGATGTTCTTTTGACCATTTCACATGATAGAAAGTATTATGTGGGAAAATTTATAAATTGGCATATTTCTTATGTGGATTCTCCATGATTGTGATGTTCAGTTTCAGAAATATTTTAGCCATACTGAAATTTAGTGGTTTCGGTTTTCATTTTGACCAAATGACCGGAATTTCCACTTGAATTTGATCAAGGCCCAACCAAATACTTTGAAAATGAATTGTGTGCTGTACCGTAATTGATAAAATATTTTGACCAAAAGCCAATTATTTCAGTATTGTACCGAAATTTATGACTTAGAAATTTTGATGAAATTACAGTGGAAGTGAAAACCATACTCTAGACACGCCTCTACATCCTCAACTCGACATCCTGATAATTTCACAAGCCCCCGTCTTGAGCCGAATTGATCCTCCGAGTGACCCTCTCGTAACCATCCCAGGAAGAGGATGATCCACGGTTGCTATCGCCCTTCGGCGCCACAAAACATAGCAAATCACCTCCGCAAAACGTGGATGTTACAGAGGGGTTTATTAACCCTTTCCATGTAAATAAATCAGCATTATGATCTGATAAATCATGAATGAGTAGTACTTGTGTCATGAAAGTTTAACAAAATTGTGATAACAAAAGCCGCGGCCTACTCAATTCAGAATCTTCACATAAAACTCTGAAGTCATTATTACAGGAAGATGAAATGTACAGAATCATCGGCGGAGCTATGTGCAGTCCTGGGGGTGCCACTGCCCCCCAGCTGTAGCCAAATTACTGAAGGGAAATATTTTTAGAGAGTTAAATTAAGCAGAGTTTAGTCGATGTTCTTTTGACCATTTCACATGATAGAAAGTATTATGTGGGAAAATTTATAAATTGGCATATTTCTTATGTGGATTCTCCATGATTGTGATGTTCAGTTTCAGAAATATTTTAGCCATACTGAAATTTAGTGGTTTCGGTTTTCATTTTGACCAAATGACCGGAATTTCCACTTGAATTTGATCAAGGCCCAACCAAATACTTTGAAAATGAATTGTGTGCTGTACCGTAATTGATAAAATATTTTGACCAAAAGCCAATTATTTCAGTATTGTACCGAAATTTATGACTTAGAAATTTTGATGAAATTACAGTGGAAGTGAAAACCATACTCTAGACACGCCTCTACATCCTCAACTCGACATCCTGATAATTTCACAAGCCCCCGTCTTGAGCCGAATTGATCCTCCGAGTGACCCTCTCGTAACCATCCCAGGAAGAGGATGATCCACGGTTGCTATCGCCCTTCGGCGCCACAAAACATAGCAAATCACCTCCGCAAAACGTGGATGTTACAGAGGGGTTTATTAACCCTTTCCATGTAAATAAATCAGCATTATGATCTGATAAATCATGAATGAGTAGTACTTGTGTCATGAAAGTTTAACAAAATTGTGATAACAAAAGCCGCGGCCTACTCAATTCAGAATCTTCACATAAAACTCTGAAGTCATTATTACAGCAAGATGAAATGTACAGAATCATCGGCGGAGCTATGTGCAGTCCTGGGGGTGCCACTGCCCCCCAGCTGTAGCCAAATTACTGAAGGGAAATATTTTTAGAGAGTTAAATTAAGCAGAGTTTAGTCAATGTTCTTTTGACCATTTCACATGATAGAAAGTATTATGTGGGAAAATTTATAAATTGGCATATTTCTTATGTGGATTCTCCATGACTGGACGGCCCTCGTTCGGGAAGGTCTTCTTCGCTATAGACGCCACCAAGAACAAGAAAGGGGCGCTCCGCTTGCCTTCTACCCTAGCCGGCCCAATACCTTCTCCGCAGGGACCTCAACAGTCCAAGATTGTAGAAAGGGGTTTTTAAAACAGGTTCCTTCCGTCTGAGAGGCTTTGCAATCCAACTCAGTCTCCTTTGATTGTGATGTTCAGTTTCAGAAATATTTTAGCCATACTGAAATTTAGTGGTTTCGGTTTTCATTTTGACCAAATGACCGGAATTTCCACTTGAATTTGATCAAGGCCCAACCAAATACTTTGAAAATGAATTGTGTGCTGTACCGTAATTGATAAAATATTTTGACCAAAAGCCAATTATTTCAGTATTGTACCGAAATTTATGACTTAGAAATTTTGATGAAATTACAGTGAAAGTGAAAACCATACTCTAGACACGCCTCTACATCCTCAACTCGACATCCTGATAATTTCACAAGCCCCCGTCTTCAGCCGAATTGATCGTCCGAGTGACCCTCTCGTAACCATCCCAGGAAGAGGATGATCCACGGTTGCTATCGCCCTTCGGCGCCACAAAACATAGCAAATCACCTCCGCAAAACGTGGATGTTACAGAGGGGTTTATTAACCCTTTCCATGTAAATAAATCAGCATTATGATCTGATAAATCATGAATGAGTAGTACTTGTGTCATGAAAGTTTAACAAAATTGTGATAACAAAAGCCGCGGCCTACTCAATTCAGAATCTTCACATAAAACTCTGAAGTCATTATTACAGCAAGATGAAATGTACAGAATCATCGGCGGAGCTATGTGCAGTCCTGGGGGTGCCACTGGCCCCCAGCTGTAGCCAAATTACTGAAGGGAAATATTTTTAGAGAGTTAAATTAAGCAGAGTTTAGTCGATGTTCTTTTGACCATTTCACATGATAGAAAGTATTATGTGGGCAAATTTATAAATTGGCATATTTCTTATGTGGATTCTCCATGATTGTGATGTTCAGTTTCAGAAATATTTTAGCCATACTGAAATTTAGTGGTTTCGGTTTTCATTTTGACCAAATGACCGGAATTTCCACTTGAATTTGATCAAGGCCCAACCAAATACTTTGAAAATGAATTGTGTGCTGTACCGTAATTGATAAAATATTTTGACCAAAAGCCAATTATTTCAGTATTGTACCGAAATTTATGACTTAGAAATTTTGATGAAATTACAGTGAAAGTGAAAACCTAGACACGCCTCTACATCCTCAACTCGACATCCTGATAATTTCACAAGCCCCCGTCTTCAGCCGAATTGATCCTCCGAGTGACCCTCTCGTAACCATCCCAGGAAGAGGATGATCCACGGTTGCTATCGCCCTTCGGCGCCACAAAACATAGCAAATTACCTCCGCAAAATGTGGATGTTACAGAGGGGTTTATTAACCCTTTCCATGTAAATAAATCAGCATTATGATCTGATAAATCATGAATGAGTAGTACTTGTGTCATGAAAGTTTAACAAAATTGTGATAACAAAAGCCGCGGCCCATTTAATTGAAGGTGGTAGCGTTGGGGTTAAAGTCGGTGATTGAGACACAGGGCAATATGATGTCTAATTATTTTCAACGACGGTGCTGACATGTTGGCTATCCTCGTAGCAAGAGCTAAGGAGGGACATGTCACTAGCCTCTTACCCCATCTAATTGGTGGTGGAGTCTCCATTTTGCAATATGCAGATGGCAACGTCATATTTATGGAAGATGACATTGAGAAGGCCATAAATATGAAGCACATCTTCTGTCTTTTTGAGCAGTTACCTTGTCACATAATTTTCATAAAGTGAGTTGTTTTTTGGGAAGGCTAAAGAAGCTGAAGACCAATATAAACATATATTCGAATGTGATAGGGTCTCTGCAATTTAGATATTTGGGTATGCCAATCCACCACAGGCGACTCCTTAATACATAATGGAAGGGGGCGAGGATCATTTCAAAAGAAACGTGAGAAGGAAAACCTCTGTCCTTTGGGGACTGGCCAATCCTTATCAAGGGTACCAAAATGGGTACGAAAAAGAATGGATTGTTATAGGTCTATATTCTCCCGGCAATCTAATGAGCAGAAACAAAAGTATCGGTTAACTAAGTGGGGTATTATGTGCAGACCAACGAACCAAGTACATTTGCTTTCTCTCAGTTAAGAATATTTGCTATCTCAATAAGTAGTTGTTTAAGCTTCTCAATGAGGACGGCGTTTGGCAAGAGCTCCTTTCGAAACAAATACCTCTATTCTAAACCATTGTCACAAGTCACTGTGAAGCCCTTGAATTCGACCTTTTGTAAAGGTCTGATGAGAGAAAAAGATGTTTTCTTTAGCAAAGGGAGCTTCGTGGTGGCCTTGCGGGTAATGGGTCTTCCAATCGGTTCTGGGAGCATTTCTGGCTGGGGAGACACCTCACTTAGCCAGCAATGTCCTACACCTTATCATATTGTTCGGAGGATCCACCAAACATCTCTTTTCGTAGGGCGTTGATTGAGTATAAGTGGACATATTGGTGAACTTGTCGAGAAGCTGCAGTTCACCTAACTCGGGACCAAGATGTTTTTCAGTTAAATCCATATATGCTAATTTAATCAATGATGGTAGTGATTTTCGTAAGAAGTTTATTTGGAAACAAAAGTACCTCTGAAGATTAAGATTTTTGTCGGTACTTGTTATTAGGGTCATCTTAACTAAAGTACAATTTGCTAAAACTAAGGTGCAGGGGACGAAACGGTCCATTACATGTTCCTCTCGTGTCTGTACACAACTAGTTTGGCAAGTAGTGTTCATAGCTTTTAATCTTTCACCCCCGACTAATATCTCGAATATGTTTGAAAACTGATTAGAGAGTATTAATAAACAGCTAAAAGCTCAAACCTGGTTGGAGTTTGTGCTTTATTATGGGCTATTTGGAGGTATCACGATAACATTGTTTTTTGAGAATCAAAGAGCTTCTAAATTCATTTACTCGGCTAAGCACTGGATTCATACCTGGTCCTTACTTCAAACTGTGGAGGCACAAACTACACTAGACTCTGGGTGCAGCCACTTGGAAGTAGTCGATCGGGCTTTGTTCAACCATGGGCTGCATACTCGTACGATAACCACAGAAAAAAAATAAATGAAATGCAATGTAACAACCAGCAAAGTAAAACAAAAAATACCCTCAAAGAAAAGAAAAGGAAAGGAAAAACAGGAAAATATTTCATTGTCCTACTACTAACAGATGGTTACCTGCTCAATCAAATATCATCAAAGCACTTCTAATGGGACAAATGAAGTTTTTGTCCAAAGTTTCAGCGCCACCGTGTGCACCACCAACACCCAAGTCTACAAGAATAAGAAGTCAAAGAACAAATGACATTCCAATGAACAGTCAGTCAATACATGCGAGCCGGCACTAAGGGAATATTTACATAAACTCACTGGAGAAAAGAAGTTCCGGTTTGATGATATATTAGGAAAAGATAAACCAAACAACATTTACTACTAAATGAAATGAATATTCTCGTAATAATATATACTCACTAATGATACTCCTCTGTTCACTTTTATAAGACGTTTTAGACATTTAGAACAACATTATAAATTGTAGGGGTGTCTAAAACTACTCTTAAGCTCGTTTCATGGTATAACAGAGGAATGAAATGTATCCATACCTATAAATTGTAGCGACAGAATAGATCATGACAATTCACATTTAGATTATATTTTAAAATAAATTAGCATGAATTCTCCTGCACAAATGAAATTGCCACTTGCATCAGGACTCTTCTAAAGTTCATGAACAAAAAACTATAATGTAAATGTGAAACCAGGTAAGTATTATGAATTCAGTAATAATAATATAGCAATATCGGCAAAGATAATAATATCAAATAAAAGAAGTATAACTAGCTTTAAGCTTCACAATGTGACAATTGAGCTACCTATTTGACACTTGAGTTGGCTGGCTCAAGCTATTTGATTGAGGAAGGCCAGGTCGCATCAGACCCCTGGGGAGCGGCAATCCGGTGGTGGTAGCCAGTGACGGGTCCCAGACCAGGACCTGGTTCCGCAATGGCAAGGAGATTGGTACCAGCCCATGGCGACATCCGAGGACGCTGAGACCATGGGTGTCAAGGAAAATTAGTCTGCCCTGGCCCTGTATAGCAGGTGCAGGTATGGCATGGCATCGTCGAGCTGCAAGGAGAAACGGTCGGTGGGGACATGATTGGGGGGCTCAGCGTAGGCATGTGTGAGAATCCTAGGAGGCCGTCGCTGAAGCAACCGAGGAGGGGAGGTTTGCGTCGGTGGTGGAGGCGATAGCGGCGGAGGAAGCCGTCGTAGGAGACGAGGCGGCGCCAGCGGTTGCAGGCGAGGGATGAGAGGGATGTGGGGGGAGGCGGAGGAGGATCTCAGTGAGCAGGTTGTCGCCGCCGGGCAGGCCGTCAGCGTCGATCGGCCCCGGCGCCACCGATCGGCAAAGGCGGCGGTTGCGGCGGCTGTTGGTGCAGTGTATTTGACCTAAGGCACAAAATTCCATTCTTTATAGACATAAAATGAGAGAAAACCCACGTACACTATAGGCAGTGAAAGCACACCACGCACAACTTCTTTTTTAGTAGAACCCACCACGCACAACTTCAACCGTGCATAGGCTTGTCTAAAAAAAACGTGCATAGGCAGATAATTTATCTTATAATCTAAAAAAGGCTTAGACTAATTTTTATTTTTTTTCAACGGAGATTAATTTTTTCTAAAAAAAGTCTTACCTCAAAAAGGAAATCTAAAAAAGGCAGAAAATCATATTTGTATTGTTGCTCTAAGAATTTACTAGATGACTAAGGTTTTCATTTCACTATTTTTTAAAAATTGCATAGTTTTCCCATTCACTAAAATCTCTGTTTGAACCGATGGTAAGAGAAGATTCACTCAATTTTTCTCTAAAAAAAGAAGACAAAAGATCCATTTCATCTCTAGTAAAAGGAGATGACTTTACGGTGCAAGATTCACTTTATTTGTTATTCTCATATAAAATGAAGAAAAACAATGTTCCCCGGTGCACTGAAGCACACAGGCATACATCGTCCCTATGTTTAAATTCCATCTCATAAAAGATTTTTAATCCATATGTTAGCCAACTCCCAGAAGCCTTCACCATATCCAACAGAAAAGAAGACGAAAACTGTCACAGTAGCAGCATTGTTACTGTGGGGCACGAGCAGAATTTGTATGGCTCATAAAAGCGTCCCGGGAGTCTTGAAACACACAAGCAGAGTTTTTGTGGGGCACGAGCAAACGGTGCTGAAAAGGATATGTGCACACACAAAATACACGCAAGGCAAGCAAATGAGCTGCAGGAGTCGAGTGACATGGCCAACACTTTGGCATTAACCGAAGTCAAATTTCTCTTCACCCCTGACAGCAAAACCACATAATGTATACAGAAATCACATAATAGACGGAAGTTCCCTGCTTAAGAGATTAATTCCAAGTTACAATTATTAATCCCTACATGTGCACATCACATTTGACCTGGGCATGATGATGTATAGAAGGTAAATTCCCTTGTGATGTGCACATCACAGGCCCCATGCACACCATACAGAATGGAAGAACATACAGCAAATAACCCTTGATACCTGCAGAGCAACCAATGTTGTCAGGTAAACCAAATTGTATTACTCATTCATGCAAAAGTATTGAGTTTATCTCACAGTTTATGTCTGATTCATACAGTAGGCATTGCCTTCAACAGTGTTCGAAATTGTGCCAAAAGCTCAAATTTGAATCAACTCAGCAATATATTAGACAGAAGCAACAGTACAAAAAGAGGGAACAGCAATAGGAAGACGGTTAATTTGTAGAGGCACACCCACCTTCAATATCTATTGCTAGCATATACTCAAGCTTTTGGCTACATCTGGCCTCAGTAGGGGCTAAAAGGTTAGTGGTTCAAGTAACTCCATTAGAACATCAATATGAGGGCTCTGGTAGTAACAGAGCAGAAACTTCTGGTCTATCCAGTAGCGGAACTAGGCCAACGAGTCAGGGTGGACCAATAGTAGAACTGTTCATAAAATAAGGCTTTTAATTTTATTTGAACATTTTCTGATATGATATAAAGCTATTGGAAAAATCCCAGGGTGGCCCACGGCCCACGGCCACTGTTTCTAGCTCATAGGCATACTCTTTATAAATGTACGAGCGAGATAATAACTAACAGATTGAATTTAATAAAATCCATGCAGTAGATGCTTCAAGTAAAGGATCATGCATCATTTGTTAATTGATACTCCCTTCTGACCAAATAGATGACGGCCATTTTTATACTCTGTCCCAAAAATAAACATTGGCAACTAACTGTGCAGAGACTGGCCATGTCATTTTGATCATGCGTTCAGCACTAAAATCACTAACATCTATAATTACCAAAATCGAAGAAATCAGACTGCACACAAACCACAACAACAGCCAACATGTACTTTAAGAATAACATATCAAGGAACCAATGAGATTCCAACAAACAATGAAATAGGCAGTGGCGGAGCTACAAGGAAAGAGTTGGGCGGGCCAGTCTAAAGGAAAAAAAACTTGAATTCTGAACCATACTACTTCAATACTCGTACTAGGCATTAGTCGGTGCTAGTTAAACATCTGAACCATCTAATTTTCCTTTGAAAACCAAACCAATTCTCCGCTGACTGACCTCACCCATGGCGAGTTATTTTTTATTAGTACATAAATTACAATCTGTGAAACTTTGGAAACAATTGAATAATTCATGCACCAAATCGATAACTGCGAATTTCAGACAAATATAGCCTTCTTTTTTTAAAGGAGCCTATAGAAAAATTGGTCTTGGGAATTTGAGATGATGCCATGAACTACAATAAGGAGAAATAAAGGAAATTATTATGTGCACAATGCATGTGCAACGGTGCAGCTAAGCCGTGGCATGGCCTTCCTAGCTGGCTGAATCTAGAATGAATGTACGCGAAGCAGTGCCACACGCAAGCTAACCACAGGAAAGCCTCTCATGAGCATCCAGGCTGCTGGTGCTTCACCGACGGAGTATACTGGGCATATGTAGTTCGTTTTTTTCCTTAGGGGCAGGGCGGGCCACGGCACGCTTTTGCCTGCACGTAGCTCCGCCAGTGGAAATAGGTACGAGGGGGCATTAACTAGATATTTAGATAAACACATTGCTGTAATTTGAGAAAATAATTCAGGTCTGATGCAACATTAGAAATTGATAAACAAAACCACATCTACCATCAAACACAAATAATAGTCTAATAATACTATATAATCACTCACATCAACAATATACTCACTGATATCATAAAATAAAGAATATGCACACTCAAACTATTAGCAGATAGGAAAGGACAAGTTATCCAAAATTACACTTAAGCCGATCCATGCCATACTGGATAAAACAAAATGTACTCATACTAATAAATGCTAGCAATAAAAGTTATCATTACTATTCATACTAAGATTATTTTAAAATAAATCTAGCCTGAATTCTCTGGCAAATGGACTTGCCACTTGCAGCAGGACTTATCTATAAGTGAAATGCTATTTTGTAAACATCAAACCAAGTTGTCTTACACATTAAATATTAGTAGCAAGATCGACAGAGATAACAACATTGAGTGGATGAAATATAACAAGGTTTAAGCTTCGGAATGTGCCAATTGAACTTATATTTGCTATTTCAGTTGGTGCAAGAAAGTTTTTCATGTAATCGTCTTCAATTTCAAGACATTGTGTATCACCACTTGAGAAGCTATGCAATAATACTACTATTATGAAATTCTTCATTATGTCAATAGGCGGGCAACAATAAAAAAATAGACCGTTACTATACATAGAATAAAGTGCTGGCCATCTCTGACCCAAACCACACAATTCAGTAATAATAATCTAAGAATATCAAATACAGAGTAACTTTAGTTTCTTTATACCTGCAGTATAGACACCTTCGAATGGATAAAAGCGATACCAGGGGTTGAATTCGAAAACTTTCTTGAATTGCAATGATTCAAACTGAACCGTGAAGACGCCAACAGACGTCCACAGCAACATCACATTATTGTCCTCGGCGAACCCTACTATCTGAATAATTAGGCATTTTCCCGTTTAGTTTAATCCAGAAAAATAATGGATAAAACATGAATAGCAATATATTGATGAAACTAGAAACTAGCAACAATTCATTGAGACTAGTCATACAATCAAAATCATAAGCAAAATGCATCATATCCATGTCAATTGCTATTAGCAATAAACCAAATGCTAGCCCTAACAGTGAGGATAAGATGGCATACGGCGCAGTAGCAGAAGGTGCAGATGTCCCGATCGTCATGTCACTGAAGAGGTCCTTGACGTCGGGGAAGAAGTCGTCGTTGGGGAACTCGTCGTCAGTGATGTCACCGTTTGCAGCCACGATGAACAAGACTCCAGCAGCCGCGTAAGGACGCTCCCCAAAAACCTGATCGCCCCTCTCCTGTACCGGATCACAAGAGGCGGGGTTTCGGAGGCCTGCTGTCTCACTCTCCGGTGCACGCAGGAAGCGAGATGGGAAAGAGGTAGACGGTGCAATGCTCTGGAACAATGCGAAGAGTTGTGTCTCGTTGGAAAGAGGAGCGACCTCTTATAGGAGCAACGAGATGAAACTGAAATGGACGCACTAATTCTCATTAAGGAGAGGAGAAACAGACGCACTAAAAATCCTATTAAGTGGTCAGTTTCGTCTCCCATTAGTAGGCAAATCGTTTCAAGTTCTTGCATGACAAAATATGCTAGTACGCACGGTATGAAGAAACCAATGTACTAATGAAGAAATGAAACCAAACCCAAAATATTGATGCCATCAATGAGGAGATGAATGTCATCATTCACCACCATTCGGTTTCATTTTCCACTAGCGCAAATATTTTAACTTCTTTCTTGTCATGCATGAACGTGCCACATGGGCCTATGGGATTTTCCTAGAAATTATTGGATATAACAGATGGTTTAAATCCCAATAATTCTAACAATCCCCCACCAGATCCCAGAGGCACATCAAGTTTGCCTATGGTTCCAAAACATTGTTTATATACCGGTGTTTCGGTGGACACTGTTAAGTTGAACTTCCACCTAGAACTCCACACTACACTCGTTCACAACTTGAACAGTGGACTACGCCTTGAACTGCAAGTTTTGTGCAAACAAGTTTCACGTAAAAGCCTTGACCGATACTAGACCGCTGAAAACTTTCCCGCGGGTAGGAGCAGATGCGTCATACTCCGGGGCCTCTTCATGAGTTTATTAGAGAACACCCAACTCTCACAGACCGCGACGTTTAATAGTCTAACTCATATAGGGGTGTTCTTTCTAGATGTTCTGTAGAACAACATCTTTGCCTACCCAAGCCATTCAAAACACATTAAGATAAATATCAGCCTATCATACAGATTAGGAGAGAATTGCATCATAACGGAGTGGATTTTTGTCAAATAAATATTCTCCTCTCAGTTATCCAATAGTTTGTCTCGCCAATTCTAATTCACGGGATCTCCGATCACAAAGAATGGGTTACCACCATGAACAACTTATGTAGTGGGTCTCAATCCCATCTCCTTCGATGCATTGTCTATCACATTTCGTGATAAACCCTTTGTGAAGGGATCTGCCAGATTCTTCGATGTGTTTATATAGTCCAACGCTATAACTCCGGAGTTTCTCATGAACCCGACAGATTTCAGACTCCTTCTCACGTGTCTTGATGACTTCTTATTATCCTTAGAACTGTTTACCTTGACGATCACTGTTTGATTATCACAGTTCATTAGAATAGCTGGTATTGGTTTTTCAACCACCGGCAAGTCCATCAAAAGTTCTCAAAGCCATTCTGCTTCAACTGTTGCCGTGTCTAATGCTGTGAGTTCTGCTTCCATTGTTGACCTTGTTAAGATGGTCTGCTTGCAAGACTTCCAGGAAACAGCAGCACCACCAAGTGTAAACACACAACCACTTGTCGCTTTAAGCTCATCAGCATCAGATATCCAATTTGCATCACTATAACCTTCAAGTACTCTTGGATACCCGGTATAGTGAAGCCCATAACTCGCAGTACCTTTCAGATAACGCATTATTCTCTCAAGTGGATGCCAATGAACATCTCCCGGGTTTGAAACAAACCGGCTTAGTTTACTCACAGAAAACGAGATGTCAGGCCTCGTAGCACTAGCTAAATACATAAGCGAGCCAATGATTTGAGAATATCTCAATTGATCCTTTGTTTCTTCCTCGTTCTTCCGAATTAAAACACTCGGATCATAAGGTGTCGGAGAAGGTTTGCAATCTGAATATTCAAAGCGATCCAGAATCTTCTCCACATAGTGAGACTGCAAGAGAGTGATCCCACCATCACAACCTCTTAAAAGCTTGATGTTCAAGATAACATCAGCTACTCCAAGGTCTTTCATCTCAAAGTTTTGATTCAGAAAATCTTTCACTTCCTGAATGACCTTGAAATTTGTTCCTAATATAAGTATGTCATCAACTTACAAACATAATATAACTCCTTCGCCCCCACCATGGCGATAGTACACACACTTGTCGGCTTCGTTTGCAACAAAGCCCATAGATGTCAAAGTTCTTTCGAACTTCTCGTGCCACTGCTTAGGTGCTTGTCTCAAACCATACAAAGATTTCAACAATTTACACACTTTTCCTTCCTGACCATCTACTACAAAACCATCGGGTTGTTCCATGTAAATTTCCTCCTCCAACTCTCCATTTAGGAAAGCTGTCTTAACGTCCATTTGATGAACGAGAAGATTGTGTGAGGCGGCCAATGAGAGTAGTACTCGAATGGTGGTCAATCTGGCCACAGGCGCATAAGTATCAAATAAATCTTCACCTTCTTTTTGGGTATAGCCCTTGGCAACAAGTCGTGCCTTGTACTTTTCAATTGTACCATCGGGCCTAAGCTTTTTCTTAAACACCCACTTACACCCTACAGGTTTACACCCATAAGGACGATCAGTGATCTCCCATGTCCCATTAGCCATGATAGAATCCATCTCACTACGCACAACTTCTTTCCAGTAATCAGCATCATAAGATGCATAAGCTTCTGAAATAGAAGTGGGAGTATCATTCACGAGGTACACAATGAAATCTTCACCAAATGACTTTGTGGTCCTTTGTCTCTTGCTCCTTCTAGGAGCTTCATTGTCATCCTCCTCAGGAATATCTGTGTGTTTCTTCTCGGAATGTTCCAATAGAACAGTAGGTCCAGGAGTTGTCTGTGACCTCTGACTAGATGAGCTAGGCATATCCTTCATAGGAAAAATATCCTCAAAGAAAGTCGCATCATTCGACTCCGTGATGGTACCAACATTCATATCAAGTACCTCAGATTTCACCACTAGAAATCTATAGCCAATGCTATGGAAAGCATAACCCAGGAAAACGCAATCAACTGTTTTTGGCCCAAGCTTACGCTTCTTGGTAATTGGTACATTGACTTTCGCCAAACAACCCCAAGTTCGTAAGTAGGAAATTTTAAGCCTTTTCCTTTCCCATTCTTCAAACGGGGTAATCTCTTTATTCTTCGTAGGAACTCTATTTAGGACATGACTTGCAGTCATCAAAGCCTCCCCCCCACCATTCCCTGGAAAGTCCCGCTGTATCTAACATGGCGTTAACCAAATCAGTTAGAGTTCGGTTCTTTCGTTCGGCAACCCCGTTTGACTGGGGAGAGTAGGGAGGCGTCCTCTCATGTATTATACCATGTTCCTCACAAAATAAATTGAACTCATTGGAAAAATACTCCCCACCGCGATCCAACCTAAGCCTTTTGATCTTTCGATCGAGTTGATTCTCTGCTTCGGCTTTGTAGATTTTAAAGTAGTGCAAAGCCTCATCTTTTGTTTTCAACAAATATATCATGCAATATCTAGTAGAGTCATCGATTAGAGTCATGAAATATCTTTTTCCACCTTTTGCCAACACACCATTCATCTCACAAAGATCTGAATGTATGAGTTCAAGTGGTGCCAAATTCCTCGCCTCAACAGTCGCATGAGACTTGCGAGGTTGCTTTGCTTGCACACAAATTTGGCACTTAGAACCTTTGACAATTGTAAATTTTGGGATTAAACTCAAATTTGCTAGCCGCGTCATGACACCAAAGTTAATATGACAAAGTCGTGAATGCCAAACATTTGATTCGGTTTCACTGCAAACATGATTAATAACTTTAGTGCAAAAGTCTGACAAAGATAAGCGGAACAAGCCTCCGCTCTCATAGCCCTTCCCAACAAATTGTCCACACTTAGATACTACAACCTTATTGGACTCAAATACCAATTTATAACCATCTCGACACAAACAAGAACCGCTGACAAGATTTTTATTTATAGCAGGGACATGCTGCACGTTCTTCAGTCGCACGATCTTTCCCGAAGTAAACTTCAGATCGACCGTACCAACACCATGAACAGAAGCATGTGTCCCGTTTCCCATCAGCACGGGTGTAGTTCTTGCGACCTGATAAGAAGAAAACATGTTTATGTCAGAACACACATGTACATTGGCACCGGTGTCAATCCACCAATCTGGAGAATGACATACTGAAAGGATGGTAGGAAATTTACGATACCCGACATCTTTCATGTCAACATCGCCAACAATAACATTAGCGGTCTTGCTATTGTTCTCATTCTGACGCATGTCCCAGCGGTCCTTGCAGGATGAAGCCCAATGTTCTTCACTGCCACATACATGGCACTTTCCTTTCTTCTTATAAGTATCCTTCTTCTTCTTGAAGTTGACAGGTTGTGGGGCTTTGTACTTGCCATCAAATTTTCCTTTGCCCGCATAGTTTTTGTTCTTGGGTTTGTGGGTTTGGAAATTTCTCTTTTGTACCAAATTGGCACTGGAATTCCCCTCATGGAAACGAGCACATGTGTCTTTTGCCCTCGCCTTCTCTTCCACATCAAGAGTGCCAATTAGATTGACAACAGTAAACTCTTGCCTCTTATGCTTCAGAGAGGTAGCAAAATTCCTCCATGAAGGAGGAAGCTTGGCAATGATGCCTCCGACAATGAATTTGTCCGGTAACACACAATTGAGATACTCAAGTTCTTTAGTGAGCGACTGAATCTCATGAGCCTGCTCAACAACGGAGCGGTCATCAGTCATCTTGTAGTCATGGTACTGTTCCATGATATACAACTCACTTCCTGCGTCCGCGACTCCAAACTTGGCTTCGAGTGCATCCCACATATCTTTACCGACCATGATGGTCATGAATGGATCGACAATCTTGTCGCCAAGAACACTCAAGATAGCACCTCTAAAGAGGGTGTCTGTAGCCTGGAAACCTTGGTCCTGCTCAGTAGTCAGCTCTCCCTCTGGCTTGCCTTTAGAGGCGTGAAAACCGTTCATGGTGGTAAGCCAAAGAACTGCCCTCGCACGCCACCTCTTATAGTTCACGCCCTCAAATGGTGCGGGCTTGAGAGTTGCAGCAAAAGCAATAGGAGAAAATTGCCTACACATATCAGGTTTTTGGATTGTTGAATAATTAGGCATTTTCCCGTTTAGTTTAATCCAGAAAAATAATGGATAAAACATGAATAGCAATATATCGATGAAACTAGAAACTAGCAACAATTCATTGAGATTAGTCATACAATCAAAATCATAAGCAAAATGCATCATATCCATGTCAATTGCTATTAGCAAGAAACCAAATGCTAGCCCTAACAGTGAGGATAAGATGGCATACGGCGCAGTAGCAGAAGGTGCAGATGTCCCGATCGTCATGTCGCTGAAGAGGTCCTTGACGTCGGGGAAGAAGTCGTCGTTGGGGAACTCGTCGTCAGTGATGTCGCCGTTTGCAGCCACGATGAACAAGACTCCAGCAGTCGCGTAAGGACGCTCCCCAAAAACCTGATCGCCCCTCTCCCGTACCGGATCACAAGAGGCGGGGTTTCGGAGGCCTGCTATCTCACTCTCAGGTGCACGCCAGGAAGCGAGATGGGAAAGAGGTAGACGGTGCAATGCTCTGGAACAATGCGAAGAGTTGTGTCTCGTTGGAAAGAGGAGCGACCTCTTATAGGAGCAACGAGATGAAACTGAAATGGACGAACTAATTCTCATTAAGGAGAGGAGAAACAGACGCACTAAAAATCCTATTAAGTGGTCAGTTTCGTCTTCCATTAGTAGGCAAATCGTTTCAAGTTCTTGCATGACAAAATATGCTAGTATGCACGGTATGAAGAAACCAATGTACTAATGAAGAAATGAAACCAAACCCAAAATATTGATGCCATCAATGAGGAGATGAATGTCATCATTCACCACCATTCGGTTTCATTTTCCACTAGCGCAAATATTTTAACTTCTTTCTTGTCATGCATGAACGTGCCACATGGGCCTATGGGATTTTCCTAGAAATTATTGGATATAACAGATGGTTTAAATCCTAATAATTCTAACACTATCAATGGCCACTTTCGCCCCATCCCTAAATCAAGGGGAAGTAGCTTGTCCAGATCAATACTTCTTCCCAGCACCCATGAAGAAACACCCTTGCAATCGGTCTTCCACTTCCATAGTTCGGCACAAAAGCCTCTCAGTAAAAGGAAACCAAGGCCACCATCCTCTGCCGGCATAACCCAAATATTACCATTGCCCGTGCCATTACTGTCCTCCACTGGCATGGGTATGCAAGATAGGCTCCGCCTATCCGAATCAAATTCAAGGATTCCTTGGGAATCCCAGGTAAGCAACCAATAAAAGGAACTCCCAACCATCACAGCAGGCATGCCCATGTAAACCTCTGTAGAAAAACCAGAACCCTCAGACGGAAGCGGTGTCGAGATGAGATTCCCCCATACGCCGGTCACCGACGAGTAAACAGAGGCGACCCCTTGTGCTATGTCGCTGTTGCCTACCAAGACCACCTGGAAATGGCGAATATCTCCCGGAGCACGAAACACGGCCGCGCCGATCGAGGCTGCTATCTCCATGTCGAACCCAGGGGGGATGTCCAGGTGGTGTTGGTCGCCGGTGACGGGATCCCACACCAGGAGCTGCTTCTGCTTACCCACAGGGTTGTCGAAGATGAGTACGAGGCCATGGCGGCATCCGAGGGGCAGGAAGCGGTTGCCGGCGGGAATCGGGAAGGAGAAGTGGCCTTGCGAGATCCTATTGGGGGGATCCCGGGCAGGCTGGAAGGGGACATACCGAAAATCCTTGACGAAGCAGCCGAGGAGGGGAGGGTTTCGGAGGTGGTGCGCGCGGAAGCGGCGGGAGAAGCCGGGGTCGGAGGCGAGGCTGCGCCAGAACTTGCAGACGGCGGAGGCGCGGGGGAGGGAGGAGGGCTGCGAGGGGAGGCGGAGGAGGATCTCGGGGAGCAGGTCGTCGTCGTCCAATGCCGCCGCCGCCGCCCTCTCGAGCAGGGGCGAAGGTGGAGGCTGCTCACGTGGGATGCGTTGGACCGACACCAGTGCGAGCGTGGTAGGCCCAGATGTGGAGGAGTCAAGCTGAAGGTGTGAGCCCAAAACAAACCACGAGAAGCCCAGGATGAGTGTAACTGTACGTAAAAGCAGAATCCCTGTTCAAACTTGCGATTTAAAAAAAATGAAAAAAATCTATAAAAATCTTTTAAAAAAATTATAATGTTCCCTACGTATTGGTAAACTTTATTAAATTACATTGGTTTGTCAGAAATTCACTTTGGCTTATAGGTGTATATGCACCCATTATCTAAATAGTAAAAACACATTTTAAAAAGTTCAAAAAAATTCAAGAAAAAAATCCCGCGTGTAAATCCGGATATTATATATGTGTGCCCCAAGTTTTGATGAAAAAGGAGATTTTTTGTGGCTTGTGTAAAAAAGACAATTTTCGATGCCTGATTACAACTATTTACGAGACATTTTCTTTTCTTTTTTATACATGCCGCAAAAAATGTCGTTTTTCACCGTAATTTTGTGCGCGAACATAGGATGTTCAGATGTACACGCGGGATTTTTTTCTCAATTCTTTAACATTTTGAAATGTTTTTATACATATTTCATAATAGGTAAAACTACACCTACGAGCCAAAATGCCACTCACATTGGTTTATAATGTTACATAAAAAACAAGTTTTTGGCTAAATAGAAAAGGTAACCCAATTTTGATATATGTATTTGCGTTTCATGTACACCACTTAAGAAAAGATGTAGATAAAAGAACATCTCTACTATTGAAGGCAAGTTGGTAAGTTCTCCTCACCTCCTTCCATTGTTTTGTTTCCTCCCCACACCCTTCTTTGTTTTCTAGCTGATTTCTTTTTAATCTCAACCGATGCCACACAAAACAAAAACCAACATAAACAGAGTAACTTTTTTTGAGGGGAATAAATAGAGTAACTTGAAATGGATCGGTACTTTTTCTAAAAACCATGTCCTACATTAACTCAATCAAATCAAGTCCTACCAGATCTCAACTTAATCAAATTTTTTTGGCCTTCCCTTACATATGCCCAAAAAAATCAAATCTTTCAAAAAAATGCGAGAAAACTTCCAATCTATTCATCAGTTGTCATGGTAGTATAAAGAACACCAGAAGTAAGAATTACATCTAGGTCCGTAGACCACCTAGCGATGGCTAGAAGCACTGAAGTGAGCCGAAGGCGTGCCTCCATCATAGCCCCTTCCTCATCGGAGTCGGGTAAACATTGTTGTAGTAGACAGTCAGTAAATCATCATGCTAAGGACCCACAGGACCAACGCACCAGAACATCAACCGCCGCCGATAAAGAGAATTCTAAATCGGAAGGATCCAACCTGTAGACACATAGACGAACGAAGATCGGACCCAATTAGATCCACCGAAGACAAACGTCGACCGGTTCCCACGAGATCTGTCGGAGACACACCTCCACACACCCTCCGACAATGCTAGACTAAATCAAAACTTTTCTTGCCTTCACCTACCCATAGATTAATCAAATTAAATCTTACCAAAATCTAGAATATGATGGGTGTAAGATATATGTCAAACATGATTGATGTTGAACCACTGTAACATGTATGTCCCCATTGCGACGCACGGGCAATTAGCTAGTCTACATAGAAGTGGAGGTAGCTCGGCGATTGTCATCAATAGCGATGTCTACAACGATGGTCAATTGGACAAACGGTGTCTTGTCATTGAATACGTCCATTCCCTATCTCGGAGTTCACATTGCTTTTCTTTTTTGAGGATCAATGCTGCTTTATTAATTAAACGTAGCTTGGGATCTCGCCTGAGATAACCTGGAGTTCACATTGTTGTTGTGTACGCAGGTATGACACCAAGGGAAATTTGGGGACCTTTTGGTGGATGATGTGAATCGAAGTTGATTCTTTTTTTAGACACATCGAAGTTGATTCATGTGCTGGTGATTGCAGATTTGGTTTTATTTCGCTTACCACAATGTGGGCTGCTGGTTTATGTGAATTATTTATAGGGTCACTTTTGGTTAGGGTTTCATACACTACAACTCAATCAGATTTCTTTCCTGTGCTAAAATTCTATATAAGGGGTTGCGGCGTTTCTGCACCCAAACTCAGGCTGCACCTGCTGATGAACATTATATTAAAAAAATAGCATAATTTTTGAAATTTTGACACATGAACGTTGAGAAAATCTCTAAATGCGCTCAAAATTTCAAGGTGTTTGGACATTTGAGGAAGTCGTGGCAAAATAAAAAAGTCTGTGTGCCGGTGTGACATGCACCCTTACGAGTCTGTGTGCCTACCGCTGGTGCTGACAAGTTTCCCCTCATGGTTGAGAAACAGCAGAACCATACAATTACACACCAGTCAGTCACTCCTGGAAGAACAGCGTAATAAGATGGTATCATGCTAGGAAGAGTCGTTCGTGGACTGGACATGCTCAGTCCCCGGTGCCTGATTCGTGGGTGTCGCGGTAGGCCTCCTGCGGCTGTTCATATCGGCACTGGCAAAAGAACGACTCTCCGCCGCCCGGTCACTTATCGACGAGCGGTTGCCGGTGCTGGAACTCCCATTCGACGATGCGTAGCTCGATCTGTACCCTCCGAGCGGCGGCGCGTACATCGCCACCGGCATCTCCGGCGGCAGGTCCGGAGATGGGGTCTCGAAGTGGAGCGCGCTCATGGCTTGTCGGATGGACGGACGGAAACCATAGTCCGGGTGCACGCACCAGAGTCCCACCACCAGCACGCGTTCCATCTCCCGCGCGTCGAAGTTGCCGTCGAGCCGTGCGTCCGCCGCGTCGAGGAGCGTGCCTCCCCCGTACAGCTTCTGGATCCATTGTACGAGCACGACCCTGTCCTCATCCTCCAGTAGCAGGGCGATGGGCCGCCGGCCGCAGGCTACCTCGAGGAGGACGACACCAAAGCTGTAGACGTCGGTCTCCGTGCTAGCCCTGCTAGTCACCGCGCACTCCGGGTCCATGTAACCCTTGGTGCCAGCCAGCATCGTCGTGTACCCGCCGCGGCTGTGGTCGACGAGGCGCGCGAGCCCGAAGTCACCCAGCTTGGGGTTGAAGGAGGCGTCGAGCATGATGTTGCTCGGCTTGATGTCTCTGTGTACCACGCACTGCTCCCACTCCTGGTGAAGGTAGAGCAGCGCAGACCCCGTCCCAAGAATGATCTTGTACCTGGTTGGCCATGTCAGGATGCTCGTGGAATTGTAGAGATGCTCGTCCAGGCTTCCGTTGGTCATGAGCTCATAGACGAGCAGGAGCTCGTCGGCTTTGTGGCACCATCCGACGAGCAGGACTAGGTTGCGATGCCGCAACCGGCCGATGATGGTCACCTCCGCGACGTACTCCCTTCTCCCCTGCCTTGACGTCTTGGAGATCCTCTTGATGGCCACATGAAGCCCTTGCTCCTGTAGGTACCCTCGGTAGACTGCCCCAAACCCGCCCTCGCCGAGCTTCTCCTCGTCGGAGAATCCCCGGGTTGCCCGGGACAGCTCGTCGTAACTGAATCTCCGAGGCCCCGCTCCGTTCTCAAATACGTCGTCCATGTCTTGGTCAAGCGGGGCATCTGAATCTTCAGCTGTGTCTTGAGTGTGAGTGCTCTTGCTTTTCAGATATTGGAGGTAACCGAGCCATGCCGCTACGGCGACAAATATGAAGATGCCGGTTGATACCAGCCCGGCTACTAGACCAGTTTTTTTCCTCTTTGAAGTTATTATGTCATCTGTCAATAAACATACCAAGTAAATAAATTTTATGTGCTAATAACATCCTGAACTTCCAAATTCATTCTAAAAAAATTCCAAAATTAATTTTAGAATGCCCTAGAATAGAGAACTCTGATGCCTCTGCACGGAGGAATCAACAACTTGCAACAATGCAACCACAACAAACTAGAAAGAAATGGTGGTTGATGGATGGTCAAGATCTTTGGCACTTGTTTCTCTGTGTTGTAATGACCTTATTAGTCTAATGTTTTGTGTGTAATAATGAAGTTGAAAAACACTTAGATGGTTTTTCTTGTGATCAGAGGATGAGATGCGTCCGTGTTGTTTTCTTATAGTTGTCTTTTTTATGGTTTGTAAACTCTGGCGAATTCTTAAATGAAAATCTGTGAGGAGGCTCTTTGTTTTCTGGAAAACTGCATAGAAGCTTGAAGATAGGCAATAATTGAGTGAAAATTATAGGCTCCCACGGTCCCCCTCCACTCATGTGTCCCTGCTTCAATTTTTCCCTCTGCTCCTTTGTCACTCCATTCATTTGTACCTGCTCCAAATTTTTCCTCGAGTCTATCCGTCTACAACCACTCATTCACAAAAGTTTTTTCGTAGGTTTAGACTTATTATTATGTGAGACACTGTAATTCTTTTTTATTACAGAAAAACACAATACAGACGTAGACGCTCACAAGCACACACGTATCTATGCTCACATGCATGCATATTCTATCCCTATGAGCACATCCGACAGATTGACCCGATGGGTCATGAGATTGACGAAGCCGACGACTTCGGAATTGGTACAAATAGGGATGAAATCGTATGGAAATTACTAGGATTTTTGGTTGGAAATGGGAGGAGGTGGGCCCACGGTGAAAATTGATGTGTGTGGATGAGGAGATCTAATCCGAAAGCATAGCACCTTTTAGATAATTTTCACTAAAAAGACCAAATAAGTCCCCGTTTCTTACTATAGTTCAAACTCAAAAGAGAAATAGACCCCGGTTCTGAAATAATTACGCTGATTTAGTATAAAGTTATACTAAGTCAGCACCAAGTATTTTTGAAAGAACAGAGGCTGATTTAGTACAAAATCAGCATCAAGTATTTTTGAAAGAACAGAGGCTGATTTAGTACAAAATCAGCATCAAGTATTTTCGGATTGAGGGTGATTTAAAACAACTTTTTGTATTAAAGAAATCAGCCTCAAGTATTTTCGAATGGAGGAACCAGTAGACAGTAGGTATGAATACAGGTACATAGAAGGAAGCCACATACGTACCGGTCAGAGTGGACTCGAACGACCAAGAAAAAATCTGGTGCTGCTCGACGTAGTCCCCGATGGCCGCCGAGAATCCTACAGCTGCGTCCTGCGTCAGGCCGGCGGCCCGCCAGTCGACTTTTGCGCTGACGGTGTAAGAACTCAGCTCCGGCATGTCGTCTAACCGCAGGGTCGCCGAGAGCGTGGCCGTGCCGGCGTCGTACGTGACCGACGCCGACATGGCCCCATTGAAGCTCCCATCCGGCAGCGGCGTGTACTCCTTGGAGCTGATGCTGTTGACGTTGAGGCCGAGATGGTTGACGGCGTCATCGGGGTCCCACTCGACGTTCCTGAACGTGTCAAACTCCACGCCGACGGTCGGCGGGAAGTAGGTGTTGGCCGGGTTGCCGCGGTTGTTGAACAGCGCCAGGAAGCCGCCGGTGGCGTCCGTCGGCATGCTCGGCGGGTAAGGTCCCACGAAGAAGGCCATGCCATCACCCTGCAGATTGTACTTAATTAGTACTTCCTCCGTCTCATAATATATAAGAGCGTTAGAAGAAGTCACACGGACGAAATTATATTTCAGAGAATTTCTTGTGCTTGCCTGGCTGGTGGTCACGTTGAGAGACTTGACGGCGAAAGTGAAGTTGGTGGTGAAGCTGGCGGCCTTGCCGGTGCCGTCATCCCAGAGGCGCACGGCCTGCCCGTGGGCGACGCGGCCGGTGCTCCAGCTCCTAGAGAGGTTGGTGAGGTCGATCCGGTCGAGGACCGGGGCGGAGTCGTTCATGTACTTGAGGTCGGCGCTGGCGAGGACGCCGGGGGCAGAGAAGTTGTAGTCGAAGCTAAGCGAGGTGACGGCAAGCGGAAGGCAGCTGGATACGGCTAGGAGCAGCAAGCCGAGGACGGGACGGCACTTGGGTGTCGCCATGGCCATGAGCGTTGTGTGCACGCAAGAGCTCTTGCTGATCAGGAACCAGGTTTGATGATCGACATGCGAACAGTTATTCTTATAGGGACAACCTAAGTAGAACTGTCTATGGTGGAGCCCTAGTACGTGGGTTCGGGTAGTCAAAGGAAATTATAGGGAAATGGCAGTGTGGTCTTATTGGAAATGAAACGTACAGGTCAACGACGACCCCAACTATTATTTGATGAATCGGAAAATATCCAGTGGGAAAGGCGTAACAAGTGTGGACGCGTAACGGGAGTGGACAGGGACCGCATCATTCTCTCCGACAAAAGGCGTTACATCAAGGGTGGGAACTATAAGATTATGAAAGCGTTCCTACTCCCTCATAAGGTAGCCGCAGGTATTTACTGATTGAGACAAGAAACGCCCCTGTCGTGGCAAGTCGAACTAACAAATCGCAAGGATTCAGTTCGTATTACAGAAGGGATAGGAGATAGAGTTGTATACGGGAAGGAGATAGAGATAGAATAGTTTGAGATTACAAAGAGAAAATAACTATTTGTCTAACACTCTTCCTTAATCTCAACTATCCTAGATTAAAATTGTTTTTGAATGCTTCAAATGGCTTGACTGGTAATGCTTTGGTAAACCATCTGCTACTTGATCTTTGGAGGGAATAAATCGTATCTCCAACTTCTTCTCTGCAACCCTTTCACGTACAAAGTGAAAATCAATTTCAATGTGATTTGTTCTGGCATGAAAAACAGGATTAGCATATAAGTAGGTAGCACCCAAGTTATCGCACTATAGATATGAGATGCGTTGTTGGTTTACTCCCTATTCCTTAAGCAAAGACTCCAACCAAATAACTTCAGCAGTAGCATTGGCCAATGACTTATATTCAACTTCTGTGCTTGATCTCGACACTGTTGCTTGCTTTCTGGCACTCCAAGAAACAAGATTAGCGCCAAAGAAAACTGTAAAAGCTTCAGTTGAATTTTTGTCATCACTACAGACTGCCCAATCAGCATAAAAAAAGCACTGACAAGTGTGGAATTAGAACTCTGAATTGAAGTCCCAAGCTTGCAGTATGTTTGATATACCGTACAATCCTTTTTACAGATGTCCAGTGACTAGAGGTAGGAGCATGCAAATACTGACAGACTTTGTTAACAACAAATGAAGTGTCTCGCCGTGTCAAGGTCAAATACTGTAGTGCTCCAACAACACTCCTATACCTTGTACTTTCTTCTTCTTTAAGTGTCTCACCTTTATGTGCTGAAAGCTGTTCTGAAGCTGACAATGGTGTGGGTGAAGGTTTACAATCCTTCATTCCCATACGTGTTAGAAGTTTAGTGACATATTTTTCCTGATTTAACACTATGCCATCTTGAATCTTCTTAACTTCAATCCCTAGAAAGAAATGTAAGTCAACAAGGTCCTTCAAGCAAAATTCTGAACTAAAATCATGCATAAGAGCATTAGTGGCATTCTATGAGAAACTTGCAACTCTGATATCATCCACATAAATAAGCACAAAATGATAGTGTTTGCCTTGTCATAAATAAAGAGATAAGTGTCAACTTTTGATGCAGTTAAACCAAGATGTTTCAACCTTGAGCTCAACCTAGAGTACCATGCTCGAGGTGCTTGTTTTAAACCGTAGAGGGCCGTGTCAAGTTTGCACACATGATGTAGTTTGTGCTTGTTTTCATACCCTGGTGGTTGCCTCATATAAACCTCCTCTTCCAGAACACTATGCAAGAATGCGTTATGTACATCTAGCTGTCTTAGACTCCATCCCCTTGATACAACAATAGCTAGGACAAAAGGTGTCCTCATAATCGATGCCATAGCGCTGTTTAAAGCCTTTTGCAACTAGACGTGTTTTGTACCTATCAATGGAGCCATCTGCCTTCTTCTTGATTCTATATACCCATTTGCAATAAATAATATTTTTACCTCTCTGATTTGGCACTAGATGCCATGTCTTGTTTTTCATTAGCGCAATATACTCTTCATCCATCGCCCTTTTCCATTTTGAGTCTCCAAGTGCATCACCTAAGTTTGTTGGTTCACCTGAAATACATAACATGCCATACGATATAGTAGCGTCAGTTCTTATTTTCGGATTTTTAATAACTTTTGTAGCCTGGTCATAACCCTTGAGGTAGTGGTAGAATTCGATTGCACAGGAGATTGTATGATCTGACTGGTTGCAGAAGATCCTGGAGATCAATCCAAAAGTGCATTCTGAGTTGACACAGCGGATCCAGACGTAGCAGATCCTGTAGTCGCTTGTGTGGCCGCTCCAGAACCGGGACTGGCGCGGGCCGCTGAGATAATTGCTGCAAAGGATACCGCGCTCCTCCTTGTTGGCTGCATGTGAGCAGTACCAGCTTTCGCTGTCCGCACCTGGGTGGACCGCGCGACCCCGCGTGATGATGCGGTAGTGTCGAACTGGCTCGCGAAGCCCTGGGCGCTGTCCGCTGCCGGACTGCTGGCGCTGTCAGGCGCCTGATCCAAAGCAGATCTTTGCGCACGATCCAAGGCTGGCTGGCGCGCAGGTGTAGCAGGGGCCGCCAAATAATCCTCGTGCTCCACGCCTGCTACTCCTTCCTCATGCACATGAAATAAGACTTCATTTTGTGCTGGATTTTCATGATTTCGATCATTTTGACCTCCGTTTTCTTCAGGCACCTACACAGGCATATCAATAGGAGAAGAACTAACCGGAGTATTAGCACATTGGTCAGCACAATTGTTATCGGCCCCTTGATCAAAATCCGGAAGAAGAAGAATTTGTTTACAGAGAAGAGCACCGGCATTTCGATGAAGTGACTTGAAAGGGAAAACTGACCCATCAAAGACAACATCTCTAGATATATAGAACCTTCCAGTGGAAACATCAATACATTTAACCCCTTTGTGCATAGGACTATAGCCTAAGAAGACACACTGCTTGGAACGAAAAGCAAGTTTGTGTGTGTTGTAAGGTCTAAGATTTGGCCAACATGCACAACCAAAGATGCGAAGAGATGTGTAATCTGGATTGACACCAAAGAGTCATGTGATGGAATTCTCAAATTTTATTACTTTGCTAGGAAAAATATTGATAAGATATGTAGCAGTAAGAAACGCTTCATCCCAGAATTTGAGAGCCATAGATGCATGAGCTAGCAGTGCTAGTCCTACTTCAACAACATGATGATGTTTTCGTTCAGCAGACCTGTTTTGTTGGTGAGCACGAGGACAGGAGACATGATGCGAAATTCCAATCTTTTGGAAGAATGAATTAAGTTTCCCATACTCATCACCCCAGTCTGTTTTGCATGGCAAGAATTTTAGAGTTCAGTTGGCGTTCAACAAGATTCTGAAAATTGCTAAAGATATGAAACACATCGGATCGTTTCTTTAGCAAATAAATCCAGGTAAACTTACTATAGTCATCAATGAAGCTTACATAGTATGAAAATCTACCAACTGAAGTGGGGGTTGGCCCCCACACATCTTAGAAGATAAGTTGCAAGGGAGCAATAGATACACTAGTAGAGATGGGATATGGCAATTGATGACTTTTAACTTGTTGACACGCATCACAAACTGACTCAACACTAGACTCATAAGGGAGTTTATTTCTACTAAGAACATGCTGAACGATAACTGAAGATGGATGACTCAAGCGTCGATGCCACTTTGCCAACGATGGTTTGGTGACACTCCAGACTTGTTTATTTGACCATGATGAACATGATGATACGAGTGGATAGAGACCTCCTTCACACTTTCCTCTAAAGATGACTCTCCTCGTTGCCAAGTCCTTAATCACAAAAGAATAGGGATAAAAGATGATGAGAACCTTATTGTCAAGAGTGAATCTATGAACGGACATAACATTTTTCGACGCATGGGGAACATGTAGAACATTCTTTAGATGCAAGTTTTTAACGGGGTTTTTAACAATTGAGTTTCCAATATGAGTAATATCCATACCAGTTCAACTTGCCGTGTGCACTTGGTTGCCTCCGTGGTACCTTTCTCGCATCGTTAGCTTGTCGAGTTCCCCCGTGATGTGTTCGGTGGCACCAGAATCTGCATACACTTTCTGTCAATCCAGTAGGAGTTGGTGAAGAGCTTGGCCTTTTTTTCTCTTCATGATCCTCCTCATAGCGATGCCAACAGGCCCTTGCGCCCCCGACATGGTACTTGTTGTTGGAAATATGCCCTAGAGGCAATAATAAAATGGTTATTATTGTATTTCCTTGTTCATGATAATTGTCTATTGTTCATGCTATAATTGTATTAACTGGAAACCGTAATACATGTGTGAATACATAGACCACAACATGTCCCTAGTAAGCCTCTAGTTGACTAGCTCGTTGATCAATAGATGGTTATGGTTTCCTGACCATGGACATTGGATGTCATTGATAACGGGATCACATCATTAGGAGAATGATGTGATGGACAAGACCCAATCCTAAGCATAGCACAAGATCGTGTAGTTCGTTTGCTAAGAGCTTTTCTAATGTCAAGTATCGTTTCCTTAGACCATGAGATTGTGCAACTCCCGGATACCGTAGGAATGCTTTGGGTGTACCAAACGTCACAACGTAACTGGGTGGCTATAAAGGTGCACTACAGGTATCTCCGAAAGTGTCTGTTGGGTTGGCACGAATTGAGACTGGGATTTGTCACTCCGTATGACGGAGAGGTATCTCTAGGCCCACTCGGTAATGCATCATCATAATGAGCTCAATATGACTAATGAGTTAGCCACGGGATCATGCGTTACGGAACGAGTAAAGAGACTTGCCGGTAACAAGATTGAACGAGGTATTGGGATACCGACGATCGAATCTCGGGCAAGTAACATACCGATAGACAAAGGGAATTGTATACGGGATTGATTGAATCCCCGACATCGTGGTTCATCCGATGAGATCATCGTGGAACATGTGGGAGCCAATATGGGTATCCAGATCCCGCTATTGGTTATTGGCCGGAGAGGTTTCTCGGTCATGTCTGCATGGTTCCCGAACCAGTAGGGTCGACACACTTAAGGTTCGGTGACACTAGAGTTGTTATGGGAAATAGTATGTGGTTACCGAAGGTTGTTCGGAGTCCCGGATGAGATCCCGGACGTGACGAGGAACTCCGGAGTGGTCCGGAGGTGAAGATTGATATATTGGACGAAGGGTATTGGAGTCCGGAATTGTTCTGGGAGTACTGGGTGACGACCAGCGTGACCGAAAGGTGTTTCGGAGGCCCCGGCAAGCGTTGGGGGGCCTTATGGGCCAAGGGGAGGGGGCACACCAGCCCACTAAGGGGCTGTGCGCCCCTCCCAACCCCTCTCACGTAAAATGGAGAGGTGGGGCGCCTCCCCTAGGGTAGCCACCCCTCCCGACTTGGGGGGCAAGTTTCCTAGGGTTGGGGGCGCCCAAACCCATCTAGGGTTTCCCCTGTGGCCGCCGCCCCTCCCCTAGAGAACCCTAGGGAGCCTCCTCCATCCCCCTTCTCCCTATATATAGTGAGGGAGAGAGAGGGCAGCCGCACCCCTTGCCTGGCGCAGCCCTCTCCTCCTCCTCCGTAGAGCTTAGCGAAGCTCTGCCGGAGAACCACGAGCGCCATCGCCACCACGCCGTCGTGCTGCTGGAGTTCTCCCTCAACTTCTCCTCTCCCCTTGCTGGATCAAGAAGGAGGAGACGTCCCCGGGCTGTACGTGTGTTGAACGCGGAGGCGCCATCCGTTCGGCGCTAGATCGGATCTTCCGTGATTTGAATCGCCGCGAGTACGACTCCATCAACCGCGTTCTTGTAACGCTTTCGCTTAGCGATCTTTAAGGGTATGAAGATGCACTCCCTCTCTCTCGTTGCTAGCATCTCATAGATTGATCTTGGTGACACGTAGGAAAATTTTGAATTATTGCTACGTTACCCAACAGTGGCATCATGAGCTAGGTCTATGCGTAGATTCTATGCACGAGTAGAACACAAAGTAGTTGTGGGCGATGATTTGTTCAATTTGCTTACCGTTACTAGTCTTATCTTGTTTCGGCGGCATTGTGGGATGAAGCGGCCCGGACCGACCTTACATGTACTCTTACGTGAGACAGGTTCCACCGACTGACATGCACTTGATGCATAAGGTGGCTAGCGGGTGTCTGTCTCTGCCACTTTAGTCGGATCAGATTCGATGAAGAGGGTCCTTATGAAGGGTAAATAGCAATTGGCATATCACCGTTGTGGCTTTTGCGTAGGTAAGGTACGTTCTTGCTAGAAACCCATAGCAGCCACGTAAAATATGCAACAACAATTAGAGGACGTCTAACTTGTTTTTGTAGGATATGCTATGTGATGTGATATGGCCAAAAGGATGTGATGAATTATATATATGTGATGTATGAGACTGATCATGTTCTTGTAATAGGAATCACGACTTGCATGTCGATGAGTATGACAACCGGCAGGAGCCATAGGAGTTGTCTTAATTTATTGTATGACCTGCGTGTCAATGAAAAACGCCATGTAATTACTTTACTTTATTGCTAACCGTTAGCCATAGTAGTAGAAGTAATAGTTGGCGAGACAACTTCATGAAGACACGATGATGGAGATCATGATGATGGAGATCATGGTGTCATGCCGGTGACGATGGTGATCATGCCGCGCCTTGAAGATGGAGATCAAAGGCGCAAGATGATATTGGTCATATCATGTCACTTTATGATTTGCATGTGATGTTTGTCATGTTTACATCTTATTTGCTTAGAACGACAGTAGCATAAATAAGATGATCCCTCACTAAAATTTCAAGAGATGTGTTCCCCCTAACTGTGCACCGTTGCGAAGGTTCATTGTTTCGAAGTACCACGTGATGATCGGGTGTGATAGATTCTAACGTTCGCATACAACGGGTGTAAGCCAGATTTACACATGCGAAACACTTAGGTTGACTTGACGAGCCTAGCATGTACAGACATGGCCTCGGAACACAAGAGACCGAAAGGTCGAACATGAGTCGTATAGTAGATACGATCAACATGGAGATGTTCACCGTTGATGACTAGTCCGTCTCACGTGATGATCGGACACGGTCTAGTCGATTCGGATCATGTATCACTTAGATGACTAGAGGGATATCTATCTAAGTGGGAGTTCATTAAATAATCAGATGAACTTAATTATCATGAACATAGTCAAAAGGTCTTTGCAAATTATGTCATAACTTACGCTTTGGTTCTACTGTTTAAGATATGTTCCTAGAGAAAATTTAGTTGAAAGTTGATAGTAGAAATTGTGCGGACTAGGTCCGTAAACTGAGGATTATCCTCATTGCTGCGCAGAAGGCTTATGTCCTTAATGCACCGCTCGGTGTGCTGAACCTCGAGTGTTGTCTGTGGATGTTGCGAACATCTGACATACACGTTTTGATGACTACGTGATAGTTCAGTGCGTAATGCTAACGGTTTAGAATTGAGGCGCCAAAGACGTTTTTGAAACGTCGCAGAACATATGAGATGTTCCAAAGACTGAAATTGGGGTTTCAGACTAGTGCCCACGTCAAGAGGTATGAGACCTCTGACAAGTTTCTTAAGCCTGCAAACTAAGGGAGAAAAGCTTAATCGTTGAGCATGTGCTCAGATTGTCTGAGTACTACAATCGCTTGAATCGAGTGGGAGTTAATCTTCCAGATGAGATAGTGATGGTTCTCCATAGTCACTGCCACCAAGCTATTAGAGCTTCGTGATGAACTATAACATATCAGAGATAGACATGATGATACTTGAGCAACTCGTGATGTTTGACACCGCGAAAGTAGAAATCAAGTAGGAGCATCAATTGTTGATGGTTAGTAAAACCACTAGTTTCAAGAAGGGCAAGGGAAAGAAGGGATACTTCATGAAACGGCAAATCAGTTGCTGCTCTAGTGAAGAAACCCAAGGTTGAACCCAAACCCGAGACTAAGTGCTTCTGTAATGAGGAGAACGGTCACTGAAGCAGAACTACCCTAGATACTTGGTAGATGAGAAGGCAGGCAAGGTCGACAGAAGTATATTGGATATACATTATATTAATGTGTACTTTACTAGTACTCCTAGTAGCACCAGGGTATTAGATACCGGTTCGGTTGCTAAGTGTTGGTAACTTGAAATAAAAGGCTACGGAATAACCGGAGACTAGCTAAAGGTGAGATGAAGATATGTGTTGGAAGTGTTTCCAAGGTTGATGTAATCAAACATCGTACGCTCCCTCTACCATCGGGATTGGTATTAAACCTAAATAATTGTTATTTGGTCTTTGCGTTGAGCATAGACATGATTGGATTATGTTTATCGCAATACAGTTATTCATTTAAGGAGAATAATGGTTACTCTGTTTATTTGAATAATACCTTCAATGGTCTTGCACCTAAAATGAATGGTTTATTGAATCTCGATCGTAGTGATACACATGTTCATGCCAAAAGATATAAAATAGTAATGATATAGTACCACATACTTGTGGCACTGCCATTTGAGTCATATTGGTATAAAACGCATGAAGAAGCTCCATGTTGATGGATATTTGGACTCACTCGTTTTTGAAAACATTGAGACATGCGAACAATGTCTATTGGTAGATATGCATGAAGAAACTCCATACAGATGGATCGTTTGGACTCACTTGATTTTGAATCACTTGGGACATGCAAATCATACCACATGGGCAAGATGACTAAAAGGCCTCGTTTCCAGTAAGATGGAACAAGAAAGCAAGTTGTTGGAAGTAATACATTTTGATGTGTGCAGTCCAATGAGTGCTGAGGCACGCAGTGGATATCGTTATGTTCTTACTTCACAGATGATTTGAGTAGATGCTGAGTATATTTACTTGATGAAACAGAAGTCTGAATTATTGAAAGGTTTAAGTAATTTCAAAGTGAAGTTGAAGATTGTCGTGACAAGAGGATAAAATGTCTATGATATGATCATAGAGATGAATATCTGAGTTACGAGTTTGGCACACAATTAAGACATTATGGAAATTGTTTCACAACTAATACCGCCTGGAACACCATAGTGTGATGGTGTGTCCGAACATCATAACTGCACCCTATTGGATATGGTGCATACCATGATGTGTCTTATCGAATTACCACCATCGTTTATGGGTTAGGCATTAGAGACAACCGCATTCACTTTAAATAGGGCACCACGCAATTCCGTTGAGACGACACCGTATGAACTATGGTTTAGAGAAACCTAAGCTGTCGTTTCTTAAAAGTTTGGGGCAGCGACGCTTATGTGAAAAAGTTTCAGGCTGATAAGCTCGAACCCAAAGTGGATAAATGCATCTTCATAGAATACCCAAAACAGTTGGGTATACCTCCTATTTCAGATCTGGAAGCAAAAGTGATTGTTTCTAGAAACGGGTCCTTTCTCGAGGAAAAATTTCTCTCGAAAGAATTGAGTGGGAGGATGGTGGAGACTTGATGAGGTTATTGAACCGTCACTTCAACTAGTGTGTAGCAGGGCAAAGAAGTTGCTCCTGTGGCACCTACACCAATTGAAGTGGAAGCTTATGATAGTGATCATGAAACTTCGGATCAAGTCACTACCAAACCTCGTAGGACGACAAGGATGCGTACTACTTCAGAGTGGTACGTAATCCTGTCTTGGAAGTCATGTTGCCAGACAACAATGAACCTACGAGCTATGGAGAAGCGATGGTGGGCCCAGATTTTGATGAATGGCTCGAGACCATAAAATCCGAGAGAGGATCCATGTATAAAAACAAAGTATAGACTTTGGAAGAACTACTTGATGGTCGTAAGGCTGTTGGGTGCAGATGGATTTTAAAAGGAAGACGGACAATGATGGTAAGTGTCACCATTAAGAAAACTCGACTTGTCGTTAAGATGTTTTCCGACAAGTTCAAGGAGTTGACTACGATGAGATTTTCTCACTCGTAGCGGTGCTAAGAGTCTGTTGGAATTATATTAGCAGTTACTGCATTATTTATGAAGTCTTGCAGATAGGATGTCAAAAACCATTGTTTCCTCAACGATTTTCTTGAGGAAAGGTTGTATGTGATACAACCAGAAGGCTTTGTCAATCCTGAAAGATGCTAACAAGTATGCAAAGCTCCAGCAATCCTTCTAAGGACTGGAGTAAGCATCTCGGAGTTGGAATGTACGCTTTGATGAGATGATCAAAGATTTTGGGTTTTTACAAAGTTTATGAGAAACTTGTATTTCAAAGAAGTGAGTGGGAGCACTATAGCATTTTTGATGAGTATATGTTGTTAACATATTGTTGATCAGAAATGATGTAGAATTTCTGGAAAGCATACAGGGTTGTTTGAAAAGTGTTTTTCAATGAAAACCTGGATTAAGCTACTTGAACATTGAGCATCAAGATCTATAAGGATAGATCAAAAACGCTTAATAGTACTTTCAAATGAATACATACCGTAACAAGATTTTAAAGGAGTTCAAAATAGATCAGCAAAGAAGGAGTTCTTGGCTGTGTTACAAGGTGTGAGTATTGAGTAAGACTCAAAACATGACCACGGCAGAAGAGAGAGGAAGCGAAGGTTGTCCCCTATGCTTTAGACGTAGGCTCTACAGTATGTTATGCTGTGTACCGCACCTGAAGTGTGCCTTGCCATGAGTCAGTCAAGGGGTACAAGAGTGATCCAGGAATGGATCACATGACAGCGGTCGAACTTATCCTTAGTATCTAGTGGACTAAGGAATTTTCTCGATTATGGAGGTGGAAAAAGAGTTCGTCGTAAAGGGTTACGTCGATGCAAACTTTGACACTAATCCAGATGACTCTGAGTAGTAAACCGGATTCGTATAGTAGAGCAGTTATTTGGAATAGCTCCAAGTAGCGCCTTGTAGCTGCATCTACAAGATGACATAGAGATTTGTAAAGCACACACGGATCTGGAAGGTTCAGACCCGTTGACTAAAAACCTCTCTCACAAGCGAGATATGAACAAACCCCATGGGTGTTGGATTCATTACAATCACATAGTGACGTGAACTAGATTATTGACTCTAGTGCAAGTGGGAGACTGTTGGAAATATGCCCTAGAGGCAATAATAAAATGGTTATTATTGTATTTTCTTGTTCATGATAATTGTCTATTGTTCATGCTATAATTGTATTAACTGGAAACCGTAATACATGTGTGAATACATAGACCACAACATGTCCCTAGTAAGCCTCTAGTTGACTAGCTCGTTGATCAATAGATGGTTATGGTTTCCTGACCATGGACATTGGATGTCATTGATAACGGGATCACATCATTAGGAGAATGATGTGATGGACAAGACCCAATCCTAAGCATAGCACAAGATCGTGTAGTTCGTTTGCTAAGAGCTTTTCTAATGTCAAGTATCGTTGTATCGTTTCCTTAGACCATGAGATTGTGCAACTCCCGGATACCGTAGGAATGCTTTGGGTGTACCAAACGTCACAACGTAACTGGGTGGCTATAAAGGTGACTACAGGTATCTCCGAAAGTGTCTGTTGGGTTGGCACGAATCGAGACTGGGATTTGTCACTCCGTATGACGGAGAGGTATCTCTGGGCCCACTCGGTAATGCATCATCATAATGAGCTCAATGTGACTAATGAGTTAGCCACGGAATCATGCGTTACAGAACGAGTAAAGAGACTTGCCGGTAACGAGATTGAACGAGGTATTGGGATACCGACGATCGAATCTCGGGCAAGTAACATACCGATAGACAAAGGGAATTGTATACGGGATTGATTGAATCCCCGACATCGTGGTTCATCCGATGAGATCATCGTGGAACATGTGGGAGCCAATATGGGTATCCAGATCCCGCTATTGGTTATTGGCCGGAGAGGTGTCTCGGTCATGTCTGCATGGTTCCCGAACCCGTAGGGTCTACACACTGTTCGGTGACGCTAGAGTTGTTATGGGAAATTGTATGTGGTTACCGAAGGTTGTTCGGAGTCCCGGATGAGATCCCGGACGTGACGAGGAACTCCGGAGTGGTCCGGAGGTTAAGATCGATATATTGGACAAATGGTATTGGAGTCCGGAATTGTTCTGGGAGTACCGGGTGACGACCAGCGTGACCGAAAGGTGTTTCGGAGGCCCCGACAAGCATTGGGGAGCCTTATGGGCCAAGGGGAGGGGGCACACCAGCCCACTAAGGGGCTGTGCGCCCCTCCCAACCCCTCTCACGTAACGTGGAGAGGTGGGGGCGCCTCCCCTAGGGCAGCCACCCCTCCCGGCTTGGGGGGCAAGTTTCCCAGGGTTGGGGGCGCCCAAACCCATCTAGGGTTTCCCCTGTGGCCGCCACCCCTCCCCTTGGGAACCCTAGGGCGCCTCCTCCACCCCCTTCCCCCTATATATAGTGAGGGAGAGAGAGGGCAGCCGCACCCCTTGCCTGGCGCAGCCCTCTCCTCCTCCTCCTCCTCCTCCGTAGTGCTTAGCGAAGCTCTGCCAGAGAATCATGAGCTCCATCGCCACCACGCCGTCGTGCTGCTGGAGTTCTCCCTCAACTTCTCCTCTCCCCTTGCTGGATCAAGAAGGAGGAGACGTCCCCGGGCTGTACGTGTGTTGAACGCGGAGGCGCTGTCCGTTCGGCGCTAGATCGGATCTTCCGCGATTTGAATCGCCGCGAGTACGACTCCATCAACCGCGTTCTTGTAACGCTTCTGCTTAGCTATCTTCAAGGGTATGAAGATACACTCCCTCTCTCTCGTTGCTAGCATCTCATAGATTGATTTTGGTGACACGTAGGAAAATTTTGAATTATTGCTACGTTACCCAATACTTGTAACATATTTGGCACTCGGGATAGTCTCCCTCATGCTGTTGTTGCTGCTGTTGTGGTGGTTGTCGCTGACGTTGCTGATAGCCACCACCACCATTGGCCCGAGCAGGAGAGGAAGAGGTGCGATCGCCACAACCATGCCCCCTATTCCCTCGCCCACAACCTCCTCTGTTGTTGCAAGCTTTCCCACGCCCTCTGTAGACAGCGTTGGCAGAAGAGCGAAAGCCAGTTGGCCCATCGCCTAGCATCTCCATCCTTTGATCAAACGAGGAGATCTGTGAGAATAGTTCATCAACAGTAATGGAATTTTTATGGCGCCGATTGCAGCAACAACGGATCATAGTCCCTATCAAGGTCGGCGAGGATGTAGTCCACCATCTCCGGATCGGTCACCGGACGGCCAGCCGCGGCTAGCTCGTCTCCAAGGCTCTTCATCTGGGCGATGAAGCTATTGCTGGACATGTTGCCCTTTTTGTGTTGGAGATGGCGATTCTCAGATTCGTAATCCGAGACTGGGACTACGAGGCGAACAATGTTGTTAGAACAGTCCAGAGATCAAAGGTGCTTTCCTTACCAATGACCTGCGCGAGGATCTCCTGAGACAGAGAGTTCAGAAGGTAGCTCAAAACCTGCTGATCTTTTGATAGCCACGGACCGTACAGAGGATTCGGTCCTGTCGCCATCGTCTTGTCCGCCTGCGCAACTTCCACCGTCTTCGATGGGGCAGCGTCGCTGCCATCCAGCAGGCCAGTCACCTGCGCTCCTCGCAGGGCTGGCATGACTTGCGCTTTCCAGAGGAGGTAGTTCCCCCTCGTGAGCTTCTCGGTTGGTGGTGCGCCCAGGTTGAGCGATGGAGCGGTCGAGGAAGAAGCCATGTCAATCTCTACTGAACCTTTTCTGTTTTCTGTGTCACTAGATAATGGAAAAGAGGACGGCTCTGTATACCATATAAGATTATGGAAGCGTTCCTACTCCCTCGTAAGGGAGCCACGGGTATTTATTGATCGATACAGGAAACGCCCCTACCATGGCATACAAGTCGAACGAACAGATCACAAGGATTCAGTTCGTGTTACAGAAGGAATAGGAGATAGAGTTGTATACGGGAAGGAGATAGAGATAGACTAGTTTAAGAGAAATATCTATTTGTCTAACAGGAACGACTTCACGTCCATATAATTTGCCCTTGTTTTTCTTCCATCTTGGTTGTGCTTTAATCGGTGGTGTCGAGGAGCAGGTGGCTTGGTCTTCTTGCCGATCTTTGGATCCGGTGAGACTTATGTCTAGTGGTCGACGCTCGACACTCTTCCAAAATGATGTTGACATCAGCTGCTGTAGTTGTGGTTGGTGTTTTGCATTAGGATGCATGGATGGCGGCAAGCGGCAACATTCCTCTTGTTGGACCATGTTCGATGAAGGTGATGGCGCTGTGATCTAGTAGATACAAAAAAACATGGCCGACGTATCACAAAGCCTCGATCTCATTGCTTGCGGTGGTCCTGTTCATCGGCTTGAAAAGTATCCTTGTATGTGAAGGCGCTCCCTCGGATCTGGATATGATGGTTGTTCTCCTTTTTCTCTAGCGTTGCCTTCACGATGCCGGAGGACAATGGTGGGCAAAGATTCACCGACGCACGAGGTTCTCCACTCGTGAACGATGCCGGAGAATGATGGTGGACATAGATTTATCGACACACAAGGTTCTCCACTCGTGAAATTATAATTTACTAGTTGCATCTTTGTTGCAAAAATGTAAGACACCTGTGGATCGCATATGTACTCTATGTAAATTGTTTGTCTAATGAAATATATGTGATTACAAAAAAAAACAATATGTGGTTATTTAAAAAAAAGTGTGGACGCGTAACAAGAATTCTTCCGGTACCTCACTTGTTGTGTTTGTGCCGCCGTGTTAAACACGTTGCCGTGTCCATCTCTGCTTCGACAGCCCAGGTTGCTAAATCGACGATCATTTCCAGGAAATGCATGACCTGAATTGTCGTTGTAGATCGTCTTGACTTGCCTTTTACTCCAGTTCACACTGCTCATGCATTTACTTTTCCACGCAAGTTCTCCTTCTGTTGTTCATGTCTTTTTTTTTGAGGGGCTTCTGTTGTTCATGTCGCTGGGTAGCGACGCACTGCTCGCGCAATTAAGGCTGCTTTCCACGGCATGTCAATATTGCAATTTAATTCCATTGCATATGGTTAAAATTCCTTCTGCAAACAGAGATCAAAACCGTATGATAAAAGGGTGCATTGAACATACGTGATGTATGATAAAAGGGTGCATTGCACATACTACTCACTCCGTCCGAAAATACTTGTCATCAAAATGGACAAAAAAAGATGTATCTAGAACTAAAATACATCAAGATACATCCCCTTTTATCCATTTTGATGATAAGTATTTCCGAACGAAGGGAGTATATGCTAATGGTGTGTGATAGGGTTCAAGGATGAAGACATTTTAGGAAAACAAACCTAAACTATTGCAACACCCTTTTGTTATGGTGTGCGCAACTAACTACTAGCAGCGTTCGGCTCACACGCCGCTAGTACGATGCCGATGACAAGTCGTAACTAGCAGTGTGAGGGCCGAACGTCGCTAGTAACTAAACTACCAGGGGCATGCGCATCGCACGCCGCTAATAAGAAGTAGACCAGTGGTGTGCAGCAAGGGCGAACGCACGGCCAATACAAGACGGCATGACCTCCTATTCACTGCGTCACGCGACGTCAGTCTGAACAACACATACCCCCTGCTTCTCTTGCGAGCGCTATGGGGCGGCACATGTGCCGCGCAGGCGCCCTATTTTCTTTTTCTTATTTTTATTCTGCACTTCACTAAAAATGTTTTTGTTATTAAAAATCAAATTTAAAAACATTCATGATTTTGAAAATGTTTGTGAACTAAAAAATCTCTTGAATTTGAAAAATGATAGCAAATTCAAAAATTGTTCGTTATTGTGAAAAATATTCTTGAATTCAGAAAATGTTTGATAATTAGAAAAAAATATTCGTGAATTCAAAACAAAATTATGAATATTAAAGTTTGTGCATTCAAAAAAATAAAGTGTTAAAAAATATGTTCACAATTTTTTAAATAAGTTCATGGATTCCAAAAAAATTCACAACTTTAAAAAAATCTCAATAATTCAAGAAATGTTCATGAAATTCAAAATATGTTCACTAATATCATAAAATGTTCAGAAGTTCAAAAAATGCTCATAAATTTCAGAAACAATAACTAATTCTAACAAATGTTCACGAGAAAAATTCAGAACTAGCCCTCCTAGATATGAATTGCCTAAGGTGCCGAAAGGTTATGTTATGAGTGAAGAAACAATTAGAGATATTCTTGCTTGCAGAGATAGAGATGATCTAGAGAAATTATTATGCAAGTATAAAGAGAAATCTCTGAATGCTAGAATGAAATGTGATCCTAAGTTTGCTACTTCACCTATCTTTATTGATGATAAGGATTATTAATTCTCTATCGACCCAAAGTTAATTACTTTGGTTGAATCTGATCCTTTCCATGGTTATGAAACTGTTGTGGCACATGTTACTAAGTTGAATGACACAACCACCCTTTTTACTCATGATGAGAAAACTTGCTATTACTATATTCTTAAATTATTTCCTTTCTCAGGGTGATGCTAAAACTTGGTACAATACTCTTGTTCCTGGTTGTGTGCGTAGTCCCCAGGATATGATTTATTACTTCTCTGAAAAATATTTTTCCGCTCATAAGAAACAAGCTGCCTTACGAAAATATTTAACTTTGTTCAAACTAAAAAAGAGAGTCTCCCACAAGCTTGGGGGAGGCTTTGCCAATCACTTAATGCTTTGCCTGATAGTTGTGCTAGTTTTGTTTTCAGGGACCGAACTGTTGGACAAGCTAAAGAATTATTGAATAACATATTGAAAAATTATGATGATTGGACTCTTCCTGAACTACCGGCTAAACCCACTCCGAAGAAGAGGGTATATTATATCTCAGTCCTGAAGATATGCAAGAGGCAAAGAAATCCATGAAGGAAAAAGATATTAAAGCAGAGGATGTTAAAAATTTACCTTCTATTGAAGAAATACATGGGATTAATACACCATCACTACCTAAGGTGGTAGAGGTAAATTCTCTTATGAAGTTCAATGATAATGACAATCCTCACAATATGCACCCTAGCCAATGCCTTTATGAGTTTGAAAACTATATTAAAAACAAGATCACTTCAATGCAAATGTTATGAAACAATTGAAATACAATTCTGATATGATTGCTCGCTTGAGTGACTTGTTATTTAGAATATCAAATGATGTTAGAGGTGTTAGAAAGCATGCTTCTATGGTTCAAACTCAGTTAGAATGAGTTGCTAAATCTCAAAGAGAATTGCTTGATAAAATGAATCATAATATACATGACTTTGCTGTTAGAGATGCAACTAGAGGAGGTAAAATGACTCAGGAACCACTTTATCCTGAGGGACACCCAAAAAGATTTGGACAAGATTCACAAAGAGCTAACACTAGCGCACCTAGTCCATCTAGAAAGAAAAAGAAGAAGAAAAATGATAGAACTATGCATGCTCCTAGTGAACCTAAAATAGAGAAACCTCCTCATAATGATAATGAAACTTCTATCTCAGATGCTGAAACTCAGTCTGGTAATGAACACTCACCCAGTGATAATAAAAAAGATAATGCTGATGTTCATGAAGACTCCCAACAAAATAATAAAGAATCAGATAAAGATGTTGGGATAGAACCACCTATTGATCTTGAGAACCCACAACCTAAAAATAAAAGGTGTGATAAAAGAGACTTCATTGCTAGAAAACACGGTAAAGAAAGAGAAACGTGGGTTCAAAAACATATGCCTTTTTCACCTAAGTCAACTAAAAAGAATGATAATGAAGAATTTGAACGCTTTGCTGAAATGTTGAGGCCAGTTTTTTTGCGTACTCGCTTGACTGATAGCTTGAAATTGCCTCCTTATGCAAAATATATGAAAGACATCATCACTAATAAGAGAAAAATACCGGAAGCTGAAATCTCCACTATGCTTGCTAATTATACTTTTAAAGATGGAGTACCTAAAAAACTTGAAGATCCCGGAATACCAACTATACCTTGCTCTATCAAAAAGAATTATGTGCAAACTGCTTTGTGTGATTTAGGAGTTGGTGTTAGTATTATGTCTTTCTCTTTATATAGAAGACTTGATTTGAATAAACTCACACCTACTGAAATATCTTTGCAAATGGCTAATAAATCAACTGTCATACCTATCGGTATCTGTGAGGATGTGCCTGTTGTTGTTGCTAATGTTACTATTTTGACAGACTTTGTTATACTCAAGATGCCCGAGGACGACAACATGTCGATTATCCTTGGTAGACCCTTCTTGAATACTGCAGGGGCTGTTATTGATTGCAGTAAAAGCAAGGTCACTTTTCATATCAATGGTAATGAGCATACGGTGCACTTTCCGAAGAAACAATTTCAAGTGAATGGTATTAATGTTATTGAAAAATCTCCGACAGTAACTATTGGAAGTTTTCAAATACCTCTACCTACTGTTAAAAAGAAATATGAAATGCTTATTGTTGGGGACATTCATATCCCCATTGAGGTAACTTAGTGATTTGCAAAAGTTCTTTGGTTTCATGCTAATCGAAAGTGGTTGTTAATAAGACTTGATCAACCTTATTAATGGATTATTTTTGAGCGGTATGAAGTTGATGAATTTAGTAAGCACTGCCTTCTGTCCCTACTTTTTATTCTCTGTTTTTATTACTTAAATAAAATAAAATGCCATGTTTTGTCTGTTTTCTGAATTTCCCGTGCAATAAAAAAATGACCCAAAAATAAAATTCTCAGAATGTCCTGAAAATTTAATAAGATTTTTTTTGAATATTTAAGAATTTCAGAGGGAGGTGCACCAGGTGGGCACAACCCACCTGGGCGCGCCAGGACCCCCAGGCGCGCCCTGGTGGGTTGTGCTCCCCACGTGGGTCCCCTCACTTATCTCTTCATACCACATCATCACCTACCTCCAGAAAAAAAATCTCCATTGCTCTCTCTCCCGTGTTCTTGCTCTCAAACCCACGGATTTCAATCTCTTTGCTCGAAGCTCCGTTTCCGAAACTGTTTCCGAGGATTGTTGCTTGGTATGTGACTCCACCGCTTGTCCAATTAGTTTTTGTTTTAGTGGTTTATATTTTAAATAATTAGCTACTATTGGTGCTGTTGTAGATGAGCTTGCATGTTGAATTCTTAGTGTTCTAAGTAGTTTGAATGCTTGCCATGGCCTCTATGTATCCCTATGAGTAGTTGGTATCATTTTTGTGAAGTTTTGTTGAGAAAATTTTGTGCGCTAATAAATTTCAGAATTTTGTTCATAGGAAAACCATGAATATCTTTAGGAAGTTTGGCTCTAATAAGAACTCCAAGGGTGTCATTGGGGAGTCATCTGATAATGATCTCCACGGTTGGCGGAAGTACGGCCTTGTGAATGGCCGCACACTCCGTTCCTGGTAGAGGCTGCAATCCTTCAGGAGTTCATGCAATATGCTGCTAATGCTGGCCTAACCGACTTCATCGTAGATGAGTGTGAACAACACCAAATCCTCAAGAACATCTTTGTTCAAAGCTTTACTTTCCTGCCTAGGAATAATCCTTCTGAAGTGAGTTTTGATTTATATGCTGAAAACCATCAGATACCACTTACTGAATTTTGTGACATATGCATGATCCCTTCTGATGGGAGCTTAGCCAAGCCTAGGCCGACGGAGTTTGAGACCTTTTATCGCACTTTGACAGTGGGGGATGAGAGAGGGGTGTCAGCTATAACTGCCGTTGGCTTGCATTTTCCTGCGGTTCATTACTTTGCTCTTTTCATTGTAAAATGCTTGCTTGCTAGGGAGAAGGTGGGTGCGCTCAGTTCACCAGACCTTGCTGTTTTGCGCCGTGCATTAGAGGGCGACAACACTTATAGCTTGGGAGCTATTGTGGCTCGTCGCCTCCATCTTAATAAATCCAAGGGTAAAGTTCATGGGGGGATTTATGCTACTCGTTTGGCGGCTCACTTCGAGGTTGAGATACGCCCTCATGATTATCCTCTGACCAAGGTTTACCTAGACCGTGCTGCCATGGATCACCACCATTTACTGATGATAGATCTCCTGACATTCCTATTCCATATAACCTGGTTTTTAGCATTGAAACTCGTGATATTATTCTGTTGCCTGCTCCTGCTTTGTTTGATTCTATTTCCAGGGCGGATATAGGATTATACCTGCGGACATCATCACCTACCGGAAACGCTCAGGCTGCTGCAGAGGCAAAGGAGGAGCCTCAGCAATGGGATCAGTGGATGCCCGCTCCTCAGTACCCCTACTACTATCCAGACTTTTGATCGACTACCAAGTTAGGCCAAAAGCCTAAGCTTGGCGGAGTACGTGTTTCTCACCGACTCTACATTGATGTTCACTTATTCCATTAGTCGGTGTCCACACTTTTTCATTATATCATCCATGTTTAAATTTTATTTTCTTGATTTCTTCATTTCTGTTTGAAAAACTTTAGAAAAACCAAAAAAAATAGTTGTAGCAAGTTTACTTTCTATGCATGCTTACTAGTAGTATTAAAAAGAAAACCTAAAAAAATTTCCTTGTTCTTCTTTTGCTTGTTGGGGGCTTTCCCGTATAAATAGTTTTTCTCATTTTTGCTTTTCCCTTTTATTTGCTTGTTCAAGAAAACCAAAAACTACAAAAATATTTTAGTGTGTTTCTCTGAATTTCTTTCTTTCATTCGAGTTGTACCAAGGAGAAGACCACGATGAAAATGTTGAGTGGCTCTCATATGAATAACTGTTGAACTAATAAAAAGTCCATTTTACCTTGTCTTCTCCTATTGAATAAAATGTTTTACAGATTCCAGCTTAGTCCATGGCACTCTTGTACTATTATTATTTTCATATCGTTCGGTCGTGCAAGTGAAAGGCAATAATGACGATATTCGATGAACTGACCGTGGCAGAGAGAAACTGGTATGAACCTAGTATCCATTATTCAGCCCATTATGATTAAACATGTTCACGACAATAACTAATTCCAACAAATGTTCATGACAAAAAATGTTTGTCAGTTTAAAAAATGTTCACAACTTTCAAAAAAAAAAGTTCGCGAGTTTTCAAACATCTTCCAAAATTTCAAATATGATTCTCGAACTCAAAATGTGTTCACAACTTCAATTTTTTTTTCAAATTTGCCGTCGCCCGATGAAGGATCTTGAGTTTTCACCCCGGAGAGAGTCCGAGATCCCAAAAACAATTTCTTCACAAGACCATTGCGAGGTACAACCAATGAAGGCCAGACCTTGAGCCTTTCACCCTGGAGACCGCGGCTCGGTACTCGAGTAGCACCCCCAAAAATGTTGACCACCTGTGTTGCCGCCCCCTCCGGCTAAGACCGCCGTTGCAAGTCCTCAACAGATCTAAAAAAATGCAAGTCCTCAACATCTGAGACATAGGAAAAAAAACCTATGCCGCCATTCTTTGACGTAACCAGAACTCATCTCCGCCAATACAAGTCTCCGATCGCAACCACCATGACTTTCTTCACCACTGTCAATTATACGTCTCCAACGTATCTACTTTTCCTAACGCTTTTCCTCTTATTTTGGACTCTAATTTGCATGATTTGAATGAAACTAACCCCGGACTGACGCTGTTTTCAGCAGAACTACCATGGTATTGTTTTTGTGCAGAAATAAAAGTTCTCAGAATTGAACGAAACTTTGCAAGGAATTTTTATATAATATATAAGAATTTCTGGAGCCAAGACCTACCGGAGAGGGCCCCTGGGTGGGCACAACCCACCAGGGTGCGCCCCCCTCTCCTGGCGCGCCCAGGTGGGTTGTCCCTACCTGGTGGCCCCGCAGACCCTGAAACCTACGCTATAAAATCCTATTTTTCCAGAAAAAAACAGGGAGAAAGAATTATCGCGATCCACGAGACGGAGCCGCCATCACCTCCTGTTCTTCATCGGAATGCCAGATCTGGAGTCCGTTTGGGGCTCCGGAGAGGGGGATCTTCGTTCTTCGTCATCACCAACCCTTATCCATCACCAATTCCATGATGCTCCCCACCGGAAGTGAGTAATTTCTTCGTAGGCTTGCTGGTCGGTGAGGAGTTGGATGAGATTCATCATGTAATCGAGTTAGTTTTGTTAGGGCTTGATCCCTAGTATGCACTATGTTCTTAGATTGATGTTGCTATGAGTTTGCCATGCTTAATGCTTGTCACTTTGGGCCCGGGTGCCATGACTTCATATCTGAACCGTTTATGTTATCACCATTATATCCATGTTCTAGATCCGATCTTGCAAGTTATAGTCACCAACTACGTGTTATGATCCGGCAACCCCGGAGTGACAATAGCCGGGACCACTCCCAGTGATGACCGTAGTTTGAGGAGTTCATGTATTCACCTTGTGTTAATCCTTTGTTCCGGTTCTCTATTAAAAGGAGGCCTTAATATCCCTTAGTTTCCAATATGGACCCCACTGCCACGGGAGGGTAGGACAAAAGATGTCATGCAAGTTCTTTCCATAAGCACGTATTACTATTTACGGAATACATGCCTATATTATATTGACGAACTGGAGCTAGTGCCGTATCGCCCTAGGTTATAACTGTCTGATGATGAATATCATTCAACAAGTCACTGATCCAATGCCTACGAATTTATCCTATATTGTTCTTGCTAAGTCACTACTGCTATCATCACTGTTACACTTGCTACAAAACTACTGCTATCGCTATTACTATTACCATTGCTACCGCTACTATTATCAAAACTATCATACTACTTTGCTACTGATCACCTTGCTACTAATCACTTTGCTGCAGATAATTAATCTCCATGTGTGGTTGAATTGACAACGCAGCTGCTAATAGCTTCAAATTTTTTTGTCTCCCCTTGTGTCGAATCTATAAATTTAGGTTGAATACTCTACCCTCGAAAACTGTTGCGATCCCCTATACTTGTGGGTTATCAGTCAACGCCGTGGAAATCTATATTTAGACATGTCCCATGACACTGACAAGACAACGAAGCTTCGCTCCACGCCCTCATGAAGCCTGTCTGGCGGAACATGAGGGCACGCCCGACCAGATCGATTTCGATCTAGATATCTAGTGGCACCATGCGCCAAAAACTGAGATCTCCGAGAGGAAGACCGGAACCCGTCGGTGTCCAGATCGAGGAAGCAGATCGAAGTTTTGGAGCTCGAAGAGCAGTAGGGCCAAACACCACGGAGCTCCCCTGAATCCGAACGGACCGAAAATGGGCAGTGCCCGGCCTCCGCCAACCCATGTGAGAGCTGCCGCTACAAGTCCTCGGGCACTGCGCCGACAGCCCATGGTCGGGCGAGGTAGCCATCGGCGCACCGGCCATGACCACTCGTGAGGAGGAGGATGTCAGCAGCCCTCTCGGTTGCGCCCCTTAACGGGACAGGCCACTACTGAGCAGCAAGGTCGGTTTCCCAGTTCACGCCAGCCCTCCTCGCCACGAGCACCACTGCTCGAGATGGACGACCTCTAGGGGACGACGCTGGGCCCAACCGGTGGCGCTGAAGCCCCTGCAATCACCAGCGTCCCGATCTGTCCAATCTAGCCGTCGTCGCGCCATGGGAGACCACCACTGCGTAGCCCAACGAGCTCGAGCGTCACGACCGCGTCACCATCTCCCAACACCCGCCAGCACGCCGCCGCGCCCCACGCCAACGTGCCATCGCCGCCCATCGTTGTCTCCCCGCGCAAGATGACTTCATTCGAGCGGGAGGTGAGGAAGTCCGGCCGTCGCCGCCGTCGACGGCCTGGCTTTGCCCGGCGACGCGTCACGGCGGCAGCGAGGACGGGGGATGGAAAGGTGGGCCAAGGGCCGGCGGCGCTAGGTTCCCCCAGGTCGCGATGCGGGCACGGCACGGAGGGATATGGTTTGTACCATATTAGGCGAATATACTCCCACGATTATCAAATATCAATAGCCGTGTCTGACCCGGTCAACACTTTTTTCAATGTGACGGGGCTTAATTTCCGCACAGATATTTGCATATGTGTGATCACCAATCCACCATTCCTAGCGTGAGGTCGAGGGTCATCCGTTGCTCTCTGAAGTGTCTGTTACGACAGGCAAGACGGCCAGACGGTCGACGGCTTCCACACAATACGCATCTCTCATTTACTAGTCTCACTGGCTATGAACGACGCCTCACCGTTCCAAACAATCAATCGCACTGCGTGTAAAATACTCTCTCCGTCCCATAATATAAAAACGTTAAGCGTTAAAACGCTCTTATATTATGGGACGGAGGGAGTACTCCTCAAGAGCAAGCCCTCTTCCCGAAGCCTGTAGCTATAGCGCTGCGCTTTCGCCATGCATAGCTCGGTTGCCAAGCTGCTCGCCTTGCTCCTCGCCACGGCCGTCTTCTCTGTCACCGCCCATGCCGGGCAGCTCCAGCCGGCCCATGCGGCTGGCGCGGGCTGCTTGCAGCATGAGAGGGACGCACTGGTGGCCTTCAAGCAAGCCATCAACGACACCGACGACGTCCTCGCCTCGTGGCAAAGACGGCACAAAGATTGTTGCCGGTGGTGGGGCGTCACCTGCAGCAACGAAACCGGCCATGTGATCGAGCTTGACATTGGTCGCACCTATTTGTTCGGCAAGATAAGTCCTTCCCTGCTTTCTCTCGAGCATCTGGAGTACCTAAATCTCAACAGCACCAACCTACTTGGGCCAGACGGTACTTCTTCGTTCCCAGACTTCTTGTGTTCTGTAAGCCACTTGAGGCATCTCGGTCTCTCAGGGACACAATTCTCTGGTAGATTGCCTGCTAAGCTTGCCAACCTTTCGAATTTGGAGTACCTCAATCTCTCATACACACATTTCTCTGGTAGATTGCCTGCTCAGCTTGCAAACCTTTCAAATTTGAAGTACCTCGATCTCTCATACACACGATTGTCTGGTAGAATGTCTCCTCACTTTTTCAACCTTTCAAAGTTGGAGTATCTCGACCTCTCCCACACTAACATGTCGGGTATACTGTCGCCTCAGCTCGGAAACCTTTCCAAGTTGGAGTACCTCGACCTCTCTGACACTAGCATGTCGGGTATACTGCCGCCTCAGCTCGGAAACCTTTCAAAGTTGGAGTACCTCGACCTCTCCTACACTAGCATGTCGGGTATACTGCCACCTCAGCTCGGAAACCTTTCAAACTTGCGACGCCTTGACCTCAGTTACATCCAACATATACACACATCAGATATCTCATGGTAACTAATCTCCATTTCCTGGCATTTGTTGACATGAGTGGTATAAATCTCAGCAGCGCGGATGTATTTCTCGTGGCCAATACAATCCCATCTCTGAAGGCCCTTATTCTTATCAATTGCTCTCTTCCAAATGCAAACCAGTCGTTTACGCACATAAACCTCACAAAACTAGAGCAGCTTTATCTCTCCAGAAACTATTTGGGCCATCAAATTGAAACCTGTTGGTTCTGGAACCTCACAACCATCAAGGACCTAGCACTCACTTCAACTTATCTTTATGGTCCATTCCCTGATGCGTTAGGAGGTATGATTTCCCTCCAACACCTGGATTTTGGCAATAACTATAATTCAGCCACAATGATGGTGGACTTGAAAAATCTATGTGATTTACATAGCCTACAGCTCGATGGGAGTCTTTCCTCTGCAAACCTGACAGACTTCATGACGAGACTGCCACAATGTTCATCCAGCAAATTGTGGCTCTTGAGCTCAAGTCACAACAATATGGCAGGAATGCTGCCAGATAGGGTGGGGTACTTCACCAGCTTGGAGCACCTTTACCTTTTTAATAACAGCATTAGTGGAGCTATACCAACTGGGTTAGTGAATTGTACTAGTTTGCGATTAGTCTCTCTCGGTTTGAACCAACTAAGTGGCCACATACCAACATTGCCGAGAAGCCTCACCCGAGTGGACTTGTCCATGAACAACTTGTCAGGACCTTTGCCATCAGATTTTGGAGCTCCAGACCTTGCAGCACTAAGTCTATCCTCCAATAACATCACTGGTCACATTCCTAGAGCTATTTGCAATTTGCAAAACCTAGTTTTCTTGGATTTGTCCAGGAATAGGTTTGTGGGAGAATTTCCCAGGTGTTCTTCAATGCCAAACTTGGCATTCCTATACTTAAGTAACAATAACTTCTCGGGAAATTTCCCGCCATTGCTCCAAAAGTGCTCAGAATTGATTGTACTTGATCTTGCAATGAACAAGTTCGATGGAGCACTACCAGTATGGATCGGTGACCTAGTGAACTTACGGTTTCTGCAGCTAAACCATAACATGTTCTATGGGGATATTCCAGCTAGCATCACAAGTCTTGTACTACTTCAACAATTCAGTTTGGCAAGCAACAATATATCAGGATCAATTCCATCGTCCTTGTCAAAATTAACAGCTATGACCCTGAAACATCTGCCGAGACTTTCATCACAGTGGTTCGAGGAGACTACTTCACAACCGCTGCTCGTGGATATTTTGACTGTGGTGATGAAGCAGCAAGAACTGAAGTTTCGAGGTGCTGCAGTTATTGACATGGTCAGCATTGATTTGTCACTCAACCACTTGACAGGTGCAATTCCAGATGAGATAACTTCTCTGAACGGACTGCTGAATTTGAATTTATCATGGAATCACCTGAGCCAGAAAATTCCTGTGAAGATTGGGGATATGAAATCACTGGAATCCCTCGACTTGTCAAGGGAACAATATCTCCGGTGAAATCCCAACGAGCCTCTCAGATTTGACATATCTAAGCTCCTTGGACTTGTCATACAACAATCTTGCAGGAAGAATTCCAACAGGCCGTCAACTGGACACTTTGTATGATGAAGATCCATCAATGTATGATGGCAACAGTCGCCTTTGCGGGCTTCCTCTTCCAAGGAATTGCTCGGAATACAGTCCACCAGAGCATGGGAATCAGCAGAGAAGTGAAAATGCTTATGACCCAGTGATGTTCTTCTACATTGGGTTAACGTCTGGCTTTGTGGTCGGACTCTGGCTTGTTTTCTGTGCTCTGCTGTTCAAAAGGGCGTGGAGACATGCGTATTTTCACCTCTTCGACAAGCTATGTGACAAGGTGTACGTGTTTGTTGTTGTTACTTGGGGCCGGATAAACACCAAGGCGACTGCAGGCTGAGTGATGTGCTAAATCCAATAATGCCGGCGGCACTCTATTGTTGTGCTCCATGAAAAAATAAAGGTGAAGAAGTTTTTCTTAGCAGCTTGTACAAATGTGTGTTTTTGTCTATATACTTGTGATATGAACTTTTTCTGATGCATGTAACTGTTATTAGTTTGTACTGGTTGGGTCATGATGAACCCGATACCTGATTTTGGCTTCCAGCTCTGTGTTTGTTTCATGTGGATGGTTGATGATTTGTAATACTGAACTGCACTAGCAGAGTGGCCTGCACAATTTTGTGCAGCTTGATATATTGTATTTGTGCGCATTAAGCATACGAATTTTCTGGTTATTTTGCTAATTCTCAGCTGGCTAATTCTAATAGGTCTCAATCGTCTTAAAAGATGCATTCTAAAATGCTGTTTGGAAGTGTACAGCTGTAGCGATAACAAACTTGTTTGTTTCAAGCGACCGTCTTTTAAAAAAGGAGGATATACCCCGCCTCTACATCTAAGTGATGCACGCAGCCATTTTATTAATTATTCATAAAGACCTTATAAAGTAATACATTAGTAAGTCTGAAGCCACCATCTCGGCAACGCATGTCGCTACTCCTATTTCCTTGACGAAGGGGTGCCGAATATCCAAGCCGAATACCAAACAGAGATCGCACCAAAGCCTGGCATCTAAACCCGGATGACCCAGCCCAGCCACATACCGGGACTGTGTCACACATCAGGCCGGCGCACTCTCAGAAGTCGCCACCGCCGTCTTCCACCGATCCATCTCCAGAGCAGGTACAGACGCACCGACCTTGCCAGGCCTGCCGTCGACGCCACGACGGCGCCAGACAGTGCCACCATCCTCAAATTAATCATGCGCTCAGTTCAAAAATTATTAAACATCTATAATGACCAAAATCAAAGAAATTAGATTGCACACAAACCACGCCAACAGCCAACGTTTTGTAGTAGAACAGGGCCCACCCTGGTCTGTTTTCATCAAAAACAAAACCAACATTCAAAGAGTGACAGTACGCGGGGAATGCAGGGCCCTCCCTGGTCTGTTTTCATCAAAAACAAAACAAACATTCGGACAGAGTGACAGTACGCGGGGAATGGCCGAATGCCAACCTAGTGAAGCAAAAGGAAAATTATAGTCTGGATCAGACAAACTATATTGGAGACAGTCTGAGTAGAACTGACAAATAGAGATATGCTGAGAAAATATTTAACCAAACAACTTAAGATTAGCATAATTAAACAATAACAACCGCAAGCGATCATTAGGTATTATAACGATCCTGAATGAGCAATGATGTGAAAGAAATTGCAAGCTGAAATATTAATAAAGGAAGTTTAAAGCCAAATGCTGGGAAGTTGATAATTATCAAAATCCTCAAATTTGACACTACAGAAACAAACAAACAAAAACACTCGATGGACAGGAAAGGAA
>NC_057811.1:33992204-34018158 GCF_018294505.1 Triticum aestivum | reverse complement strand
AATTAATCTTACATGCTGCTCAGTAATCACTAATCAGCATATAACTCACAAAACATCACAAAGTACTCTGTACTAGTGTTTGGGGCGTGCCATTGGCACGCCTCCTGAGCGGTGATGTGCGCACTTATCTAGCTTACACACATCCTTAGATCTAGGTTGATCCTTGATTATATACAGCAAAAGTGATTTGGCCACAGGTAAATATAGCTATTGGACATGGCGAGGGTGCTCCTCTTAAGCGTTATTGTATGCACTAATCATACTGCAACGTTGTAACAGCACAGACAAACGACAGTGGTTAAAAATATAACACTACCGATAGCAACAAAAAATAGCAGCCCCTAGAAAACCTCTGGCATGGTTCTTTTAAATCACATTCTCTATAATCAGCTCGTCTCCGGTGTATCCCTTCTCTTTTAAAAATATGACACTACAGATAGGCATGGAGGTCACTAACTTACAGAGTGGGTAAGCACTGCAAAGATGACATTCATGACCTGGGCACCCGTGTATCCCTTCTCTATAATCAGCTTGGCCATATACCATGCCCCCAGAGAATAGCCGCATAACAGAAGTATCATGACGGTGCCCATGCTCGATGGCCGGTGGGGAGTCGGCGGCGCCGAGCCGCCTCCCTTTTCAATTGAGCAACTCTCTGCTTGCGAAGCTCCTCAAACCAAGCACTGCAATGAAGCAAATACAATTGTAAGTACTAATACATCAATCTAAAAGTTACTTCACTGGAGGACACAAACAATCTATGTTAAACTAAAGTTAATAATGACAGTTGAAATGTCCTGCATAAGGTACTAAAAATGCATACGAGAATGTTAATAATCATCATTTGAATAAATTTCTTCTTCTATCACCTCTCTACTTGATCCCCAGTCCCAGTGCCTATGATGCATTAAAAGTTTAAAACTGAAAATTCGTCTACCAAACATCCAAACATTGTCCTTGGAATACATCATGGTATGTAGTATACACAAGCACAAACTAAATGGGAAGATCATTAACGTCCACAATCAATTCTTCCAAACATGAGATGTTACAGGCCCTTAAGGGATTCAGGTTCCCTGCTCCCCACATAATTTCAAAATTACAATTATTTTGATTTGTAAAACCAACTGTGTGAGTGTTCAAAATGTTTCTGTGAAAGGGCAGAAAGCTCCCGCATATCCAAACTTTTTGGACAAACTACCCTTGGTAATTGGTACCAAAGCGAGCAAAAATTGTGTAACCTGTGTAATTATACAGGACCAACTGAAGTTATACCACATTCTTCCTCAAAAGAAAAAAGAAAACATGCAACATTTTACCCGTGGATGGTGGTTGGGTGTTGATTTGTCTTGAAATACGGAAGTGGTCGCTAATATCACAAAGATTTAGTTCAGCTAAGATCAGGCATGATTTGCAGGATGAGGAGTTAATTGACCTGCTGGTGCATTTTCCATTATTCATAGGGTAGCTTTCAACTGTACTCGCTTTCACCTCATTTTCTTGTAAGTACTGATGGTAATCTGCAGGGCGGTGTCTCAAGTCACAATTTATGAAGTTGCTGCAGCAGCATGAGAAGATAGCTGAAACCAGGCACATTACTGTTAGAACCAAAGCTTGTAAAATTGCCACCCTTATCAAAACAGGATTGTTCTTGGTTCTTCAAGACAAAAACCGAATGCACCTACAGAGAAATATGGGTATTATACCATACCAGTCCGGGAAGGCTGGCCTCACCGGCATCCACCCATGGTGACAAGGAGGAACTTTAGGAGGAGCATGTGGACGACGGCTGCCTCGAGCAGAAGAAACTCTCAATGTGCACATAACCTGCATAAGTTACAAAATGATCCACCGGTTCTCGAACGCAGATAATCATGACATCGAAAAATGGGGCACCCTGCGGAGATAATTGACAATCCAGGTTGCCGGCTTCCTCATAGTGATATGCCACAAAAATCTAACCTATCTTGTCAACAATAAAAAAAAGAATATGAGCCTCAAAGAAAGTCCCGATATCAGAGATAAAAAAGTAATGAAACAGAATATGAGTCTCCTAGAATCACTTGACCAGCTCAAAAAATAAAGAGCCACACGAAGCTATTCTCACCTGATAGCTTGGTTGCTCACATTCACATCCATCCAGCGAGTCCTGCAGTTCAGAGCGGCGAGAGGAAGCCGACCTGCTGTCTGCACAAGAGGGTTGAATTCATTAAGCATTTTCATTAGACCATCAGCTATTGCTCTATCAATACCACTCTCTTTTTCACCATCTTCAGACATCACGGCATTAATTCTGTTGCTCACCTCATTATGCGTGTCATGAATATACAATTCAGCAAATTTTGGAGTAGCACCTCTGTTGGGCAATAGTGATCCTATACGATGATATACCAGACCATGGATTTTAAAAACATAAGGGCCACCACCCCCGTTAATGTGTTTGTCGATATCGGCTCCCATGGAAGTAAAAGCGAAAAGAGAATTATACTGCCTTATTCTATCCAAGAAGTGCTTGCACCGTGAGTCACCATTGAATCTAAGAAGCTCTGATAGGAAAGGAGGGGGGGTTTTAAAAGGTGGTATTTTGACCTTACCACCCTTACAGCACAAGCTGTATAGGATACGGCGCTCAATCACAGAGGATTCAGCCTTGCATCTCTCATGGAACCAAAACACGGCACCACAGAATTGGCAACGGTATTCAGGCGCACCGTGATATGATCTCTTCCTATGTGTGGCTGCAAAGACGAGACATCAGAGGTGCACACAGAGCATTTAACATGTTTTAGTCTGAATTGTTTCTATACCTTTTAAGAATTCAGTGTATTCTGGACAGAACAGAGATCGAGATGTAGATGTAGTTGGGTATGGGTATCCTTCAAATCAACAGAAAGATTTTATTCACTGCAGTTTGACTAAGGTATTCTATATTTTTTAAGTGGGCACAAAGACAAGGAAATGAAAACACACCTGAAGAAACCCATTTACGGAACTTTCTCTTTCGCACTCGCTGTTGACGCCTAACGCTGCTATAAGCAGCTGAGACAACCGGAAAGTAACCGCCACCTATTGTGCCACTCATGTTAAGATCGTTCTTAAATTGTGGAAGGCGAAGCATGGTTGTGTCAAAGTGCGGTACACGCACCTACAAACAGCGTGTTTGCAGGGACAGAGGAAGTAGCACGCCCGGCATGAAACGCATCTAAACGAAAAAAAATCAACGACAATCAAAGGTCAAACACAGTGTAAAGGCAGGCGAGCAAGCAAGGAAGACAGATCATGAAACCAAACAAGCACGAACCCTGAAACAGTGCGATTCCCGCTGAGACTCTGTTGCGCCGCCGAGCCACAGAACGGCCACGCGCAGCAGCACGATCCGCGGCAGGATCAGTTGAGCTCATGTCATGGACAGGATCATTTAAGCTCATATCGTGGGCATGATCATTTGAGCTCATATCGTGCGCACCTACTAATAGTACTAAAGGAATTTAATCGTGGGATCCCAATATGAACAGCATCAGGATCATCATGTGATGGGAAAGGCGTGAAAATTGTGCGTAGGCATACCTGGATGAGAAACACGAGCTAACCTGAGAACCCAATCACCAACGAGCAGGATGCCTAACCAACAAAGCAACACTATTAGAACAGACGAATATTCTGGCGATGCATAAGCACAAACAGGTGGTGAGCAGCAACCGACGAACACAGAAACGTCACCAAATCAAAAGAAAAAAAGCAGTGATATTACACCTGAATAAGGCGACAAGAACCGCAACCGAATGCCGGACGAAGACGAGTTTCGATGAAACGAAGAGGATTACCACGCGCAGGGTTAGCAAACAAGGATGATCCGCCCACTCACTTCCCCATGATCTGCGAGATGGGAAACACATATGAGAATAAAGCACAAGATGAAAGGAATCTGCAAGCAACAAACAATAGAGAGAACGAGCAGCTCGAGACGGAGCAAAGTCGGTCGCCTCCATCAGACGAAGAGGAGGGATTGAGCCATGGAGGAGCGGTAGCGGCGGGATCGGAGGAAAAGAGCTTGATTCCCTACGAAGGCGTTGTGCCAAATCACAATGACGAACCCCGATTGCTCCTACCTGGGGAGGTGCTACCTAGCGGCATTTTTTCTATCGTTTTTTCTTCTTCTCACGCACGGTAACGCAATTGGCCGGGCGCAAAGCTCTCTCCCGATTGGCCTCCCAGAACAGTTCGCCTGTGATGACGTGGCTCACTCCATGGATCGCCATTTACGCGACTGTTAATGGGTTTTATTTCTCCTCAAAAACGAAAGGTGAAGGAAGCAATGATGGGCAACTCAGCTTCGTGTAACAGTAAAAGGGGAAGAAACCTAACTTCCAGGTCAATATTTGCCTCCTTACGACAGCATAACACTCCCATTCTTGGGCCATTCCTACTTAAGCTGCTCAACAGATAAGTGTCCAACATACAGTACTAAACTAAAATAACCTTTTCTGACCACATGATTTCGATGAATTGAACAAGAACAACCACAATTGACTTGCAGCCACCATGCTTAAACTGCTCAACAAAATACGACCAGCTTGATAGTAGTATACTAAACTGAAATAACCTTGTCTGGCCACATGATCAGGATGAATTGAACAAGAACAACCGCAAAGGAGTTGCAACCGCCATGCTTAAACTGCTCAACAAAATACGGCCAGCTTGATATATACTAGTATCTCCAAAAAGGCAACATCAGCAGACTTCAGATGATGGATTTGTCCACTATGCAATGTACCACTGCTGCGCGCGCGGCACACTTAAGAGATCAGTTTGTCCTCGCCAGAGATCGACAACATTCTGCCACGATCTGTAAAGATACCAAGCACAAAACTCATGTCAACTTAAGACCTTATAATTTGCTGTGCCATGTACCTTTTCTTACTTCAAAAGATTCCATGGATGGATTTCAGATATGACTTTTAGCTATGCCAGAAAATAACATACAGTTTTTCAAGAAAATCTAAAGCAAGACACAACAGGGCAATATTCTATCAACAAGTCTATTTGATAGTTTGGTAATCTCCAATTTAGCCTAGCAGCAAGTTCATTCTTCATCATCTACTTGACCAATGAACGGCTCTAGCAAATGGAGAAACTTTGTTCTGGGGGTAATATGCAATTGGCCTGCTTCCCATAAAATGGTCCGCGTAAATAGCACATGAGTCCAGATTCACCAATGAAACAAGAGATGTCTTTTATTTTAGGATAGCATAATGTTAAGTACTTGACATCATTTTCCATGTTTGTGGTATACGCGTAAAACATCTGAGTTACATGCTTGTTAAAATAAAATATCTTCTTCAGCTGATTTACAGATGGTAAACGTTTTATGACGAGATTAAATTAGATATTAGATCCCTGTATCTCTAACTGTATGTCCAAAAAGTCTGACAATGCTATTCAGTCCTTCTGAAGATGAGATCGACACCAAACTTCAGATTTCAGGAAAGAGAAACAGGAGAGACTACACTTAGTTTAGTTCTAATTGGCCGAGTCAAGCATTATCCAGACAGTAACTTACAACAACATCATCAGGATAAATTCGACAAAAAAAGCACAATTGATTATAACAACTTGCATGATCAGTATGTAAGCTGCTCAGCAGAAAATAAACGACTCGAAGGTCAGTTAGTCATAGTAATAACAATCTGCCATGATCTAAAAAGACACCATGAACAAAACTAATACAGGATCACCAAGTTTGTGTGCACATTTAGCAATACAGCAGATCCATGTCATGGCCCTTAACAACTAAAACATGAAACATAAAAGTACATTGCCTTTTTCCATGCCACATATTCAGTTTTCCCTAGCATACACAAAATTGTATGGATAATTGTTAATGAACCAGTACCAGCTAGCTAAGCAAGCATACAGAAGCTGTAAACAAAATTCATGACAACAAATAAGCAAGGGCTAGTATCATACCTGGAGTGTAGAAGCTCATGTAGGGTAGGACCCTAAAGTAGACCCCAGGCTCATCAACCTTCGTAAGCTGCCCAGAGCTGAGCTTGATCATAAATAAGCCAGCACCTGTGCAAACAAAGATGACACCCACACCCTCTGCAGACCCAGCAACAAATGGTTTCTCATCTTGTTTGGCAACAGGTATCGTTTTCTCCAGTTCGATGACCCTGTATTGCACCCATTCCGCAGGTCCTTCCGTATCCACCTTCCTTGACCATATATAGAGGCTGGAATCCTTAATATGTAGGTAAAGCCAAGTGAATTGTTCTCCTCCATCGCCATGAGGGCAATGTAATACATGGTGTGCGGCGGCGGGTCAATCATGGATAAGCTGTTCTTGCCCAAGTCATACTTGACGATTGCATTACCCAGCCGAACCGTGAAGTAGACTGCATCTCCGACAACGGTGCCTCGCTTAGGGTGGAGATAGGGTGTGTAGTAGCGTCTATATGCTTCTCCCTCTCGCATATGCTTTGCAAAGGTTTCACAACTGTCGTTGAGGCACACCGGCTCGCTCAATGCCCCCGTCTCCGACGAGTAGACGCTCGCGCATATGGTGTCCTCGTAGTCGTGGGTGGCGGCGAAGAGCACGCGGAAGGGGCCGCCGTGGCAGTCGAGGTGGTCGCAGCCGTCGGCGGCGCAGAGCACCGCCGCGGACTCAATGTCCGGCGTGGGGACGGCGTGGCGGTCGCCCGTGACGGGGTCCCAGACGAGGTAATCCACGTCCTCGTTCTCCAGCATGCGGACGAGGACGCGGCCATGGCGGCAGTCGAGGGGGCGCGTGCGGCGGCCGTCGGAGCTCGGGTGGGGGAAGTCCGGCGCCGACGTGGTGGAGGCGAAGCGGGCGGGCGCGTCCCCGTCGATCACCCTGAGCCTGTGGAGGAGGCCGAGGAGGGGAGGGGTGCCGTGGAAGGCGCGGTAGCGGCGGAGGAAGCCGGGGTCGCAGAGGATGCGGAGCCACGGCTTGCAGACGAGCGCGGCGCGGAAGAGGTGCTCCGGCTCGTCCGGCGGGAGGCGGAGGAGGATCTCGGCGGTGACGTCGTCCATCAGCGACGCCATGGAGGGCGGAAGCGAGGGTTTTTGGTGGGGATTGGGGGAAGAGTCGGAGCAGCGCGAGGCAGGTTGGGCTCTTCGGCGAGAACCGGCTTCAGCCTTCTTTCTACTCGGTTGGGTTCGACCAAGAGTTCGAGCGCAGTCTTAAAAAAAAAAGGTTACAGCGAGAATTTCTTTTTCTTTTCTTTTAATATGAAAATTTCTCAAAGAAGACGGTTGGGTTCGATCAAAGAGTACAGTTCATGTCAAAAAAGGGTTACAGTTCAGTAAAATGAAGTCAGCAGAATCACAACTGGACGCGGAACGACTAGTGAAAAATAAAAATCTCTAGCTCCGCCGCTGTGCCAGGGTACTAATTAATGTGAATAATTTACCTGAAGATGACAATTCCCCTATTCCTGCGTTTGACATCTAGTTCTGGCCATCCATTTTCAAATCCTACGGCTCTCCTGCTAACATATCAGTTTGACAACTAGGATTTTGTGTAAACCCTTGATCTTACATCGAAGGTCACTCGGGAGTTGCCACACCTTTGTTCAACGTCCGGCGACCACATTCCCATTTTGTTTTCTCTTTCATCTGGGATCATGTTTACAGTAGTATACTTTCCCCTTTGATAACAGAAACCGTAGCAAACTTGTGTCGATTTGCTCTTAATCTCTGCAATTCTTGTGTTTAGTTCAGTTAACTCTAGTCAGTTCGAGGTGGGATCGGGAGAAAGACCGGATTGTTATTTTTCAAGAATTTTGAACTACTGCAAACAAGAATTTCATCACTATGCAAAACTTTTTTCACAAGATGCAAGAAAATTTCAGCGCTTACTATGGGACCCTGAACTGTTACCCAATTCCGGGTCCGCCAACACCAGCGTCACCAGGCCCAACCGGAGAGCAACAACGACTTATGAGAGGCCTTGGGCCCTCTCCCCCCAAAAGACTAGCCTGTTAGGAGGGGACACCCCCGCCCTTATAAATCGTGTTATGTCTCCTCCCACAACCGATGTGGGACTAAACCCAACATGAACTAGAGGTTGAAGAGGACATACTGTTGGAAATATGCCCTAGAGGCAATAATAAAATGGTTATTATTAAATTTCCTTATTCATGATAATTGCCTATTGTTCATGCTATAATTGTATTAACTGGAAACCGTAATACATGTGTGAATACATAGACCACAACATGTCCCTAGTAAGCCTCTAGTTGACTAGCTCGTTGATCAATAGATGGTTATGGTTTCCTGACCATGGACATTGGATGTCATTGATAACGGGATCACATCATTAAGAGAATGATGTGATGGACAAGACCCAATCCTAAGCATAGCACAAGATCGTGTAGTTCGTTTGCTAAGAGCTTTTCTAATGTCAAGTATCGTTTCCTTAGACCATGAGATTGTGCAACTCCCGGATACCGTAGGAATGCTTTGGGTGTACCAAACGTCACAATGTAACTGGGTGGCTATAAAGGTGCACTACAGGTATCTCCGAAAGTGTCTGTTGGGTTGGCACGAATCGAGACTGGGATTTGTCACTCCGTATGACGGAGAGGTATCTCTGGGCCCACTCGGTAATGCATCATCATAATGAGCTCAATGTGACTAAGTAGTTAGTCACGGGATCATGCATTACGGAACGAGTAAAGTGACTTGCCAGTAACGAGATTGAACGAGGTATTGAGATACCGATGATCGAATCTCGGGCAAGTAACATACCGATTGACAAAGGGAATTGCATACGGGATTGATTGAATCCCCGACATCGTGGTTCATCTGATGAGATCATCGTGGAACATGTGGGAGCCAATATGGGTATCCAGATCCCGCTATTGGTTATTGGCCGGAGAGGTGTCCTGGTCATGTCTGCATGGTTCCCGAACCCGTAGGGTCTACACACTTAAGGTTCGGTGACGCTAGAGTTGTTATGGGAAATAGTACGTGGTTACCGAAGGTTGTTCGGAGTCCCGGATGAGATCCCGGACATGACGAGGAGTTCTGGAATGGTCCGGCGGTGAAGATCGATATATTGGACGAAGGGTATTGGAGTCCGGAAGTGTTCCGGGGGTACCAGGCTATGGCCAGCATGACTGAAAGGTGTTTCGGGAGCCCCGGCAAGTGTTGGAGGGCCTCATGGGCCAAAGGGGAAGGGGCAAACCAGCCCACTAAGGGGTGGTGCGCCCCCCACACCATTTCCCACAATACTTGGGGAGGTGGGGCGCCTCCACCTGGCTTGGGAGGCAAGCCTTCACCTGCTTGGCTTGGGGGGCAAGTCTCCCTAGGATTTTCCCTTGGGAGATCCAATCTGCTTGGCCGCCGCCCCCTAGGGGAAACCCTAGGGCGCCTCCCCCTCTCCCCTTGCCCCTATATATAGTGGAGGGGTGAGAGGGTAGCCGCACCCTTCCCTTGGCGCAGCCCCTTCCTCCTCATACATCTCCTCCTCCTTCGTAGTGCTTGGCGAAGCCCTGCCGGAGAACCACGAGCTCCATTGCCACCATGCCGTCGTGCTGCTGGAGTTCTCCCTCAACTTTTCCTCTCCCCTTGCTGGATCAAGAAGGAGGAGACGTCCCCGGGCTGTACGTGTGTTGAACATCTGATTTACTTGATGAAACACAAGTCTGAATTATTGAAAGGTTCAAGTAATTTCAGAGTGAAGTTGAAGATCGTCGTGACAAGAGGATAAAAATGTCTATGATATGATCATAGAGATGAATATCTGAGTTACGAGTTTGGCACACAATTAAGAAATTGTGGAAATTGTTTCACGACTAATACCGCCTGGAACACCATAGTGTGATGGTGTGTCCGAACATCATAACTGCACCCTATTGGATATAGTGCATACCATGACGTCTCTTATCGAATTACCACTATCGTTTATGGGTTAGGCACTAGAGACAGCCGCATTCACTTTAAAGAGGGCACCACATAATTCTGTTGAGACGACACCGTATGAACTATGGTTTAGAGAAACCTAAGCTGTCATTTCTTAAAAGTTTGGGGCTACGACGCTTATGTGAAGAAGTTTCAGGCTGATAAGCTCGAACCCAAAACGGATAAATGCATCTTCATAGAATACCCAAAATAGTTGGGTACACCTCCTATTTCAGATCCGGAAGCAAGGTGATTGTTTCTAGAAACGGGTTCTTTCTCGAGGAAAAGTTTCTCTCAAAAGAATTGAGTGGGAGGATGGTGGAGACTTGATGAGGTTATTGAACCGTCACTTCAACTAGTGTGTAGCAGGGCACAAGAAGTTGTTCCTGTGGCACCTACACCAATTGAAGTGGAAGCTTATGATAGTGATCATGAAACTTCGGATCAAGTCACTACCAAACCTCGTAGGACGACAAGGATGCGTACTACTTTAGAGTGGTACGTAATCCTGTCTTGGAAGTCATGTTGCTAGACAACAATGAACCTACGAGCTATGGAGAAGCGATGGTGGGCCCGGATTCCGACGAATGGCTCGAGGCCATAAAATCCGAGAGAGGATCCATGTATAAAAACAAAATATAGACTTTGGAAGAACTACTTGATGGTCGTAAGGCTGTTGGGTGCAGATGGATTTTAAAAGGAAGACGGACAATGATGGTAAGTGTCACCATTAAGAAAGCTCGACTTGTCGTTAAGATGTTTTCCGACAAGTTCAAGGAGTTGACTGCGATGAGACTTTCTCACTCGTAGCGATGCTAAGAGCCTGTTGGAATTATATTAGCAGTTACTGCATTATTTATGAAATCTTGCAGATAGGATGTCAAAACGTTGTTTCCTCGACGATTTTCTTGAGGAAAGGTTATATGTGATACAACCAGAAGGTTTTATCAATCCTGAAAGATGCTAACAAGTATGTAAAGCTCCAGCAATCCTTCTAAGGACTGGAGTAAGCATCTCGGAGTTGGAATGTACGCTTTGATGAGATGATCAAAGATTTTGGGTTTATACAAAGTTTATGAGAAACTTGTATTTCCAAAGAAGTGAGTGGGAGCACTATAGAATTTTTGATGAGTATATGTTGTTAACATATTGTTGATCAGAAATGATGTAGAATTTCTGGAAAGCATACAGGGTTATTTGAAAAGTGTTTTTCAATGGAAAACCTGGATAAGCTACTTGAACATTGAGCATCAAGATCTATAAGGATAGATAAAAAACGCTTAATAGTACTTTCAAAATGAATACATACCGAAGGAGTTCAAAATAGATCAGCAAAGAAGGAGTTCTTGGCTGTGTTACAAGGTGTGAGTATTGAGTAAGACTCAAGACCTGACCAAGACAGAAGAGAGAGAAAGGACGAAGGTCGTCCCCTATGCTTTAGACGTAGGCTCTACAGTATGCTATGCTGTGTACCGCACCTGAAGTGTGCCTTGCCATGAGTTAGCCAAGGGGTACAAGAGTGATCCAGGAATGGATCACATGACAGCGGTCGAACTTATCCTTAGTAACTAGTGGACTAAGGAATTTTCTCGATTATGGAGGTGGTAAAAGAGTTCGTCGTAAAGGGTTACGTCGATGCAAACTTTGACACTAATCCAGATGACTCTGAGTAGTAAACCGGATTCGTATAGTAGAGCAGTTATTTGGAATAGCTCCAAGTAGCGCGTGGTAGCTGCATCTACAAGATGACATAGAGATTTGTAAAGCACACATGGATCTGAAAGGTTCAAACCCGTTGACTAATAACCTCTCTCACAAGAGAGATATGAACAAACCCCATGGGTGTTGGATTCATTACAATCACATAGTGATGTGAACTAGATTATTGACTCTAGTGCAAGTGGGAGACTGTTGGAAATATGCCCTAGAGGCAATAATAAAATGGTTATTATTGTATTTCCTTGTTCATGATAATTGTCTATTGTTCATGCTATAATTGTATTAACTGGAAACCGTAATACATGTGTGAATACATAGACCACAACATGTCCCTAGTAAGCCTCTAGTTGACTAGCTCGTTGATCAATATATGGTTATGGTTTCCTGACCATGGACATTGGATGTCATTGATAACGGGATCACATCATTAAGAGAATGATGTGATGGACAAGACCCAATCCTAAGCATAGCACAAGATCGTGTAGTTCGTTTGCTAAGAGCTTTTCTAATGTCAAGTATCGTTTCCTTAGACCATGAGATTGTGCAACTCCCGGATACCGTAGGAATGCTTTGGGTGTACCAAACGTCACAACGTAACTGGATGGCTATAAAGGTGCACTACAGGTATCTCCGAAAGTGTCTGTTGGGTTGGCACGAATCGAGACTGGGATTTGTCACTCCGTATGACGGAGAGGTATCTCTGGGCCCACTCGGTAATGCATCGTCATAATGAGCTCAATGTGACTAAGTAGTTAGTCACGGGATCATGCATTACGGAACGAGTAAAGTGACTTGCCAGTAACGAGATTGAACGAGGTATTGAGATACCGATGATCGAATCTCGGGCAAGTAACATACCGATTGACAAAGGGAATTGCATACGGGATTGATTGAATCCCCGACATCGTGGTTCATCCGATGAGATCATCGTGGAACATGTGGGAGCCAATATGGGTATCCAGATCCCGCTATTGGTTATTGGCCGGAGAGGTGTCCTGGTCATGTCTGCATGGTTCCCGAACCCGTAGGGTCTACACACTTAAGGTTCGGTGACGCTAGAGTTGTTATGGGAAATAGTACGTGGTTACCGAAGGTTGTTCGGAGTCCCGGATGAGATCCCGGACATGACGAGGAGTTCTGGAATGGTCCGGCGGTGAAGATCGATATATTGGACGAAGGGTATTGGAGTCCGGAAGTGTTCCGGGGGTACCAGGCTATGGCCAGCATGACTGAAAGGTGTTTCGGGAGCCCCGGCAAGTGTTGGAGGGCCTCATGGGCCAAAGGGGAAGGGGCAAACCAGCCCACTAAGGGGTGGTGCGCCCCCCACACCATTTCCCACAATACTTGGGGAGGTGGGGCGCCTCCACCTGGCTTGGGAGGCAAGCCTTCACCTGCTTGGCTTGGGGGGCAAGTCTCCCTAGGATTTTCCCTTGGGAGATCCAATCTGCTTGGCCGCCGCCCCCTAGGGGAAACCCTAGGGCGCCTCCCCCTCTCCCCTTGCCCCTATATATAGTGGAGGGGTGAGAGGGTAGCCGCACCCTTCCCTTGGCGCAGCCCCTTCCTCCTCATACATCTCCTCCTCCTTCGTAGTGCTTGGCGAAGCCCCGCCGGAGAACCACGAGCTCCATCCACCATGCCGTCGTGCTGCTGGAGTTCTCCCTCAACTTCTCCTCTCCCGTTGCTGGATCAAGAAGGAGGAGACGTCCCCGGGCTGTACGTGTGTTGAACGCGGAGGCACCGTCCGTTCGGCGCTAGATCGGATCTTCCGCGATTTGAATCGCCGCGAGTACGACTCCATCAACCGCGTTCTTGTAACGCTTCCGTTTAGCGATCTTCAAGGGTATGAAGATGCACTCCCTCCCTCTCGTTGCTAGCATCTCCTAGATTGATCTTGGTGACACGTAGGAAAATTTTGAATTATCGCTACGTTTCCCAACACATACAAGGAGAACAATCAGCTCAAGTAAGTGTTCCATCGCGAATGACTCCAGTGGGTATTGCTGCTGGAAGACCAAAGCATTTGTCTCCTCGGGTAGTAGTTGACAAGAAACAAACACCAGCTATTGTGGGTTCAGTTGTACTGAAAGATCGCATCAGGAGAGAACTGAATTTGGATGCTACACCCAAAGTTCCATACAGAGACCCAAATTATAGGAGTGAGAACAGGCTCAGCTGCAACCAGCACATATCAATCACGAAGACCTTGTAGAATATGAACAACATGAAGCAAGTGTGAGAAAATACAAACCTGCCACCCGCATTGAACAGAAGGAGTTTTCTTAAACCAACAAAAGTAGACATTACTGAATTTGAGGCAGAGGATGATGCAGATTCTTGGATACAAAATTTGGAGCAATTTTTTGCTGTTTCTAGGACACCATTAGAGCACAGAAATGAACTTGATATTTCCTATTTAATGGGGCCTATTGTGCAATAGTGCAGAGGAACTGGATACTCTGCAAGCAATGTGCCATGGCATAGATTTTGCACCTATTTAACTGAAAGGTTCTCTAGAAGAATAGAGAAAGTTAGATTGTTCTTTAATCTGTATGTACCATCCATGCAGATTAATCGGGTATGCTAGAACAATAGAGAAAGCTAGTTTCATGCAGCAACCAAAACAGTGCATTGCCCAACCAAGAAGACAAGTGGCCTTTCAGCAAGCAAAACCACCAATTGACCCTCAAAACAGAAATGATGTCTCAGGGCTGAGAAGCGTGACAATAACGCTGTTACAGGTGTCTATGCATGCAAACATGGGCATTGGGCAGCCAAAAATACATTTCTAGTGTACATCAGCGTTGGTAAAATTACTGCAACATCATTAGTAGACAGCGGGCGCACGACCTTTGTGTCTCCAGAAATGGCAGCTAATATGCCAAGCTCCCCAACCACTTCCCCAAAACTAAGGTATTAGTAGCAAGTGGTGGAAGCCTGTGGAGTGAATTTACATGTTAGCAAACTTGCGATGATTTGCTCTAGTCAGTTCCTGACAATGCCTTGCCTCAGACCTGCCAGTTTGAAAGTCTCAACTCAAGAATTCTCACTGCAATACATAACCAACACTGAAATGCCTTTTACTTGATCCATATAATGAGACTCACGAGGTAATGCAGAATATAAATAGTAGCTCTTTATCCTAACCAACACCATGGTGCAAATATTTCCGACAAAACACAGTGAGCTGGATAAGAAGAACATGATAAAAACTGCAGCTCTGCATCTTAATCGACACTTCATAAAAGAATGGAGAGAAGCACAACGATCAGGTTAAAAACAGTAGCTTTCCATCACCAATAACAGTTCATGGACACCAAACTCATCGGTACCAGTGGCAAAAGATACCATCAACATCATCACCATTAACAATTCATGTCGACTCCAAAACTCATCGGTACCCGTAACAAAAGATGCTATATACTATAATATACTAGTAGTGTCAAGAGATGTTAGGTGGTATATATACTAGTAGTGGCAAAATATAGTAGGTGGATGACGATTCGTAAAGGCGCAGCAGCGGGGGCTCATCACCTAGGCGGACTTGTCTTGGCGGTTTCGTCTTAGCCAGCAACCCCGGGCACCGTAATCGTGTCGTGATGGACGTGTCGGTCCGACCACAACAGATCCATCATCAACCTCACATCGACCGATGACGTGCAAACGATGGGCTCCTACGAAGAAGAGTAAGGCATGGGAGACGGCGGCGCCTCGAGTCCGGTGAGCCGGTGCGTGCCAGGCATAGGAGACGGTGCGTGCCCCATGCCTTACTCTACCTCGTCGGCGACCGCATCAACACTCCGAGGGATGCAGCAAGCCGTCGAACATGGACAGGATTAGGGTTCACGTGCATGTAATTATATGGATTTGATGATTCATAACTAAGGTATCCGGTCATGGAAATGATAATTTAAGGTGTGACTAGTCACTGTCTGTGGATACCGCCGAACGCGTCCGTGAACGTTTGAGGAGTCCGATTTGATGTACACGGGTGTAGCTGCTCTAACCCTAGATCCCACCTCTTTCCTCTGGATCCCCTCCGCCCACACTCCGGTCCTGCAGGCCGCCGTCGCCATCCCCTGTGACACCCACTACCCCAGCCCCTCCACGCCTCGCAGGGGACCGAAGAACCGCATTATTATGTCTTATTTGCGTTTTTTGCGAAATTATTATCTCAAGGGAGACGGAGGCGGAAGAGTCCTTTTCCTTCTGCAATCGGGACAAACAGGAGATTGAGTTCGGTTTGTTTTCCAATCGCAGTCAAAAAGGAGCAATATCTAGTAATCTGTGCGCCAAGAAGTTGTAATCGGGATCCTTCTCCCTCAGTCCTCTCCTCTAGAAAAAGGCCAGTTTTTTAGTTTACCGGATTAGCCATGAAGAACAAGAAGGGTCGCCGCAGCCGGAATGTAAGTCTGTTGTCTGCAGTCACTTCGATTCATCCTCCAGGGCTGATTTTGTGTTTTCTTGTTTTTTTCCCTGCTAAATCCAATGCAGAAAGCAACTTGCAACGAAGACCCTGCTTGCAAAGCAAACGGAGACAGGCTTAGCAGGCTGCCCAATGATCTTCTTCTCAATATCCTGGAGAGGGTGCAGACGTTTGACGCCCTCAAAGCCTGCATCCTCTCGAAGCAAATGCTGAAGCTCCCCGCCATGCTATCGCAGATTGTTATCGATGTTGGTTCCCTCTTCCCTCATCCCGATAGCTCCCGTGAATTTGGCATCCGTGATGTGGCCAGAGTCAATGGCGTTGTCGCTAAGGTAACGGATAACATCTTGTGGATGAGGAGCCCAGGAATCGCCATCCGCAAGCTTAATGTCAGAATGGTCTTGAGGCATTATGACGTTCTCTCTGTTGGCAAATCTTTTGCCCACGCCATGGCAACCCAGAAGGTCCAGAAAGCTGAAATTGAGTTCATGACGGAGAAGGCTTGCGCGGATTGCACATCTGCCGATCTCGTCGACTTTGCCAAATGCTTCAACACTATCTTTGCTGATTGTCTGGATGCATTCGCTGGCCTTTGTTGGTGCTAATCTTGTTATAAGGTTTGTCAGATATTGCATTAGTCTGAAGCTCATTGCATTAGTTCAGTATAGGCTAGTCAGTATGTGCATGTGCATGCATTGGTTTTCTATTTAATTAGTTTGCATGTAGAAAATAACTGGGCATGTCACGTGTGTGTGCATGTACTGGTATAGATTGAGTCGTAGCTAGCTTGGTCAGCTCCCGAACGATTCTCCCTGGGATGGCGCGGGTAAAAAGGATCGTGCGGAGGCTTTGCGTTGTAACCGGCCACGTTCTGTTGTACGTGCTGCTGAAGAGGATAAGAAAGGAAAACAGAAAAGACGCAAGGTTATTGCAAAACTCTCTCCGTGAGACTGCGTTGCTCATCTCCTACCTCATGTGCGTGTGTTGAGTTTCAGCAAGAGAATACAGAGAAAGAGAGAGTAGAGCACAGCCTTGAAAACCATCAATTGGCATCAGAGCCACGGGGTGCAGGGCCTTGGGCGTTTTGGCGGCGGCGATCGGAGGAGTTCGGCAGCGGCGGCGATGGGTGATACATCTCCGAAGAGTAGCGATGGGAAGAGCAGCAGTGGCGGCGGAAAGTACACGCCGCCGGCGGCCAGGAAGGCTGCTGCAACGGACGGCGGTGCTGTCGTGCTCGCTACCCCGTCGAGGCCATGAGTGTGCCCGTCCAGTATCCGATGCTGACGGACACCAACTACTCGTTGTGGGCCGCAAAGATGAAGGTCCTGATGAAGCTGTTGCGTGTTTGGTCCGCGATTGAAGGCTCCGGTGAGTATGATCAGGCTGCGGACGAAGGGGCGTTCGCCGCGCTCTCTCAATCCGTTCCGGATCACGTGATGCTGCAGGTTGCAGAGTGCGACACCGCGCGTGAGGCGTGGGAGATGATCAGGTGTGCGCGCCTGGGCGAGGATCGTGTGAAGAATGCGCATGCACGACAACTGAAGAGGCAGTTTGATCGCCTCGACATGGCGGACGGGGAGACCATCCAGGAGTTCGCCAAGAAGCTCATCCCGCTGGTGAGCGAGATCCGCTCTCTCGGCGTCACACTTGAAGATGAGCCCGTGGTGGAGCGGCTCTTCAGCGCTGTCCCAGACCGTTTCACGGACATCATCAACACCGTTGAGCAGTGGGGTGATGTCTTCGTGATGACGGTGCAAGAGGCGATTGGGCGCCTCACCGCGTTCGAGCAGAACCAGCATGGTCGTCGTCAGAGTGGTGGCGATGAAGGCGAGAAGCTGATGCTTGTTTCACGTGCCCAGCTGGAGGAGTTGATCCTTAAAGAGAAGAAGAAGGGGATGGGCTCCAGCAGCGGCAACAAGAATGATGACCAGGACGGGCGCGGCGGTGGCCGCGGCCAGGACGGCAAGAAGAAGGAACGTCGTGGCAAGTTTGACAAGTCCAAGATCACCTGCTTCCAGTGTGGCGAGAAGGGCCATTTCGCCTCCGAGTGCGAGGAGCCGAAGAAAGAGAAGGCGCTGCTTGACGATGAACCAGCGCTGCTGATGGCTGTGGCAAGCGAGCTGACGCCGGTGGTGGAACACGCCGCCGACGTGGTACAGCCAGAAGCTATGGATGTGAAGAAGGTGCCTTGCCCGTTAGCCGTGGAGGCTGAGTTGGAAGCTGCTAGGGCCGAGGCCGTGCGGCTGCGTGGTGAGTTGGCAACAGCCAATGTGAAGCTGCACGCTGTGTCCCCCGAGTACATGGCAGTGGCGAAGGGTGCAGCGTTTGCAAGTGCTGACGACAAGTACATGCACCTCCTGGAGTCCATGCATGCTTATGAGAAGGAGGTGCAGCAAGTAAGGAAAGAGAATGATGAGATGTGGGAATCACAGCGAGAATGCCGAGCTGCATGTTTCAGTGAAGAAGGCAATGGGAATGGCAATGGCCATGCAAGCTGGTACAACAATGCTTGCAACGACGCCGGCGGCAACGACGGTGACTCATACTGGCTTGGAGTGTCACTGTCCAGGAAAACAAGGTAATGCCCAAGAGCTAGTACCATCCATCTCTGAGTTATCCAAAGTGGAGGTGCATCCTGTGTAGCAGATCAAGTAGAGAGGATCTTCCTGCATGAAAAGAAAGTAAAGCCAAAACTGGGCTCTCGTGATGTAAATCATAAGAACAACACTTGGTATTTGGATAGTGGTGCGAGTAACCACATGACAGGCTGCCGAGAAAGTTTTATAGTGCTGGATGAGACCATAAAGGGAAGCGTCAAGTTTGATGATGATTCTGTGGTGAAGATTCTTGGCAAAGGTTCAGTGTTGCTCCAGAGTGAAAATGGGCAGCACATACTCTTACATGATGTGTATTTTGTCTCCAAACTCACAAGCAGTATACTGAGTCTTGGGCAGCTAGATGAGGAAGGGTGCAAGTCAGTGCAACGCCGTGGGTTCATGAGTGTGTTTGATCACTCTGGGAAGCTGCTAGCCAGAGCAAGGAAAACCAAGAATCAACTCTATGTGCTGAATCTGAAGAAAGCTACACACGTATTGGATTCAGCTCCAACGAAAGCAGCTCAAAGCGGAGGTTATGCTCGTGGCGGTGCAGAAGTCGAGCCGGCATGAGGGTGCTTGGTACACAAAGAAATAAATTGAATAACAATATTAGGGAGGTGATTGTTGGTGCTAATCTTGTTATAAGGTTTGTCAGATATTGCATTAGTCTGAAGCTCATTGCATTAGTTCAGTATAGGCTAATCAGTACGTGCATGTGCATGCATTGGTTTTCTATTTAATTAGTTTGCATGTAGAAAATAACTGGGCATGTCACGTGTGTGTGTGTGCATGTACTGGTATAGATTGAGTCGTAGCTAGCTTGGTCAGCTCCCGAACGATTCTCCCTGGGATGGCGCGGGTAAAAAGGATCGTGCGGAGGCTTTGCGTTGTAACCGGCCACGTTCTGTTGTACGTGCTGCTGAAAAAAATAAGAAAGGAAAACAGAAAAGACGCAAGGTTGTTGCGCGTCGCAAAACTCTCTCCGTGTGACTGTGTTGCTCATCTCCTACCTCATGTGCGTGTGTTGAGTTTCAGCAAGAGAATACAAAGAAAGAGAGAATAGATCACAGCCTTGAAAACCATCAGCCTTACGCGCCTATGGCTGCAAAATATGCGATTTGGTGAAGGCGACGTCCCCAACGTCCTTAGCATTTGCAAGCGGTTGAAATCTCTGCGATTATCCTACTGTGACTCAGGGATCCGTTCTGTGCTGCGTTTAGAGCATGCTCAACTCGTTGACCTTGAGATCGACTATGGGAAGTTCGAGACAGTTGTGCTCAACTGGCTACCGAAACTCCAACAAGTGACCTATAATAACTGGTGCTCTTACGACGATGAGCCCCTGTCTTTTGGTTTCGTCCCGCAGTTTTCAAATCTAAGCCTCGCAAAAATTGCTGTCCGTTCAGACAGGTGTCTAGAGTTGAGCCAGCTCCTTGCTAATTTCCCCTCCATAAGCCAACTGCATCTGAATTTTCGAAGTGAAAAGGTACTCAATTGCATCTGCCTTATTTCCACGCTATATGATGGTTGTATCTTGTCTGTAAGACTCCAACAGTAGTTACTTGAGTGGTTCTTCTCTGCCATCCTAGAATGTACTCCGTATATTATTTGCAGCTTGTACCCAATTCTTAGTATGCTTCTTCTTTCCCAGGCTATGATATGGTTATATGTCAGGGTGGACACGGTCCGAGCCGGTCCGGTCCCGGTCCGAGCTGGCGTTTGGATCGGCCGCCGGCGGTCCGGTCAGGACCGGACCGAGCAGCGTGGCCGGCCTGTTTTCAGGGACCGGACCGGCGGCGGTGAAGCCCGGGCCGGACCGAGAGGACCGGCGGTCTTGTTTCCATGGTGGTCATGGCGAGGCGGTGGTGACCAGATTGTCGGCAAGAGGATGGGTGTTGTGACAGAAACAGTGAACAAAGGAAGCAGCGAGGTGGGAGACGTGCGTGGGTGTTGTGGCGAGATGGGCAACATGCACGAGCGCCGGCGGCGAGGTGGGCGATGTGCCATGGGAAGTGCGCTTTGCGTCGCGGCGGTTAGCCATGAACATTCCTTAGAAGTTTTTTTCGTTGCATGCAACTAATGTGGGACGTGCATGAGCCCACGATTTTCTGTCTGCGGGCGTTGCCATAATTAGAGGATCAAACCTGACGTGTCAAATGGCGTCGCGATTTGCGGATCAAGCCTTGTTTCTATCGTACTTTCGTATTTCTTGTTCGACTGAATAAAAGTGCAGAAAGTTAACACATGAATAGGACTGAATACAGTCATATTCAGATATGGAGGTGCACATTTATACAAGATATATACATGTAGGTGCCGCCACTAACCCAACTAACTCCCGAGCTAACCTCCACTAATCCTGTACACGCGATAAAGACGCACACAACTAGGCAAGGTTTACAGAGAGAGCAAGGGGTAGACCTGAACATATACTTCACCAAAAGGAAAACGGCAGCGTAGGATCAAGGCACGTGATTATAGGCAGAGCGTTTCTCCCACGATTTGCGCCTTCCAAAAAATACTTGCCTGATTTATTGGGCGTGAAAATCACGGCCGATCGAGCTTTTTTCCCCAGTTAATGGCCTGCGTGCGTGCTGTGCTGAAACGGCTGCCATGGCAAGGGTTGAGAACGCGAGATCGTTCATGGTGCACGCACGACAGTGACGGCGACCGGAGCCGAGAGGCAATGGCGCATGGCGAGGAGAGGGAGGAAGGAGTGGGGAATCTTGGGGACGAGGCTTGCTCCGGTGCACCCCCCTAACTCAATTTTCTAGGGGTATTCTTGACCCGCCAGCTATTTTTTCTCCGGCCCGCCGCTGCCCATATCCAAGCCCCGTAGCCCATAACCAAGCCCCGTATAATCCGTATGACCCATACATATGTATACGGTGACATCCCGAAAAAAAAGGATGACACGCCCCACGACCAGGTAGGACCTGCCGACGGCCGATCCATCAATCACGCAGCTCAATCAATCACGCAGCTCCATCATTCACGCAGCTCCTCCATCATTTTGGTGAGGTTCTGTAGGAATATCGGCGGCAGCGATCTTCTCGCCGGCGATCTCGTCCGAGAGCGCGCGCGGCACCGTCGTCAACCTCCAACGCTCGCAGGTACCGCATCCCGTTTCCCCACGTTTGTCTCGCTCGCGGCAGCATCAAACGAACTGCCGCTGTTTTCGTCGTAGTGGTTAACCTAGCGGGGCGGGCAACCTAGCTTTCTGGCGGTCCAGGCCATCGCAGATCTTGTTCTGGTAGTGCTGCTCGTCGTGATATACACAGTGATCACGCGGGCTAAAGTGGGTTTCTTCTTTCTAGGGTTAACCTAGCGTCGGTTGCCGTCGGTTGTGTGCACGACGGCTCCGTTATTTGATGCGGCGGCTTACCTAGGTATCCGGCGATCCAAAGTAATCACGACTGGTGCCGTGGGCTAGGAATCCGGCAGCGCATGTTATCACGGGTACCGCTGCTTCTCGCGATCCAAAGTGATCACGTACTGGATTCGTGGGACGTACCTTAACGCCGCTCGGTGTGGAGAGGGGGGAGGATCCATGGGCGATCAGAGGTCGTTGGCGTCGGTTGTGTGCACGATCTGAACGCCTTCGGTTGGGGCGCTCTCCGGTTGGTGTAGTTTATTTAACATCCGTGATCGTGCGCTAGGTGTTGTATATGTCAGCATTGATAATGTTTGCACATGTGATGATACGTATTAATTGTTGTAGGAAATGGCGGACGATGAGTTAACTGATATGATGCATGACATGGAGTTTGGAGAACTGATGAAAGACTGGATAGACGATTGGTCAGATGATGAAAATTCAGATCGTGGAGATAGGTTAAAGAATGGGAACGTATTGGAAGATCTTAATGTGAGTGGCATTATCATGTTGTAATTTTTTGGTGGCATCCGACAATATTATATTTTGAAAATTTATAGATGGATGAACATGATGATGGTCAGGAAAACAATGAGCATGATGATGGTGAGGAAAACAACTCGAAGATCTCGAATGAAGATTACATTAGTCAGGTATGGAAGTGGAATTTTTTGTTGGCATGCATGCAAATTGAATTAATCCTGGAATATTATATGTTAAGTACTTATGTATTTGTGTTATATTTTTCAGCTCATTTCCGAATGTCATAATGCGTACGACTATTACGGTGAATCCGACGCGGAGACAGGCCTTGATGTCGAATCATTAGCTGCACCTGATTCTGGGGAGTCGCAATCGTCGGTCATCATGAGTGAGGTATGTATGTAATCAATGTTGTATGGAAGTAATGTTATACCATAGAAAACTGTTTTCATGGCTATGTTATGATTGTGTAGGTGACAGAAGTTGAGGGGAAAAAGAATGTCCAAGATACTGCTAGTGCAGATGATAAGAGGGATATGTTCATGCAGATAATACAAATGACTTTTACGTCTCACGAGGCTGCGTATGATTTCCACAACAGCTATGCTAGTGATAATGGTTTCAACATTAGAAAGAATAGGGTCATGTATAGCAAAACCGAGTCACGTCATATGCGTTATAGGCGGTTTGTTTGTTCCAGACAAGGAAAACGTGACAGCAGGTTGCTAACCGAGGAAGGACACAACCGTAGGCTCAGACCCGAGACACGCTGCCACTGCGAAGCGCACCTGACCGTGAAGCTTGACCAAAAGCGTGGGGTTTGGTATGTTGATAGTTTTGAGGACAAGCATAGCCATATCTTGGTAGGACCGGACGAGGTACCTTTTCTTTGGTCCCACAGAAAAATCAAAGAGTACCAGAGAGTTGAGATACTGTCCATGGGAGCTGCAGGGATTAGAATTCACGACATGATGGATTCCTTCATCAGCAAACATGTATGGTATGGCGGTGTTGGTTTTACCAGGCGTGAAATATACAACCTTTGCGCCAGGGAGAAGAGGAAGCTGCTTTCAAAAGGTGATGCTGCCACAGTCATAGGCATCATGGTCAGTAGAAAACAGAGGGATCCTAGCTTCTTTTTCGAGTACAAGCTAGACAAGGAAGGACATATGAATAGGATGTTCTGGTGTGACTCCCAGTCTTGTCATGACTATGAGGACTTCGGCGACGTGCTTGTATTTGACAGCACGTACAAGATGAACCGGTATGGTATGCCATTCATACCCTTTGTTGGTCTTAACAATCACCGGAAGACCACTGTTTTTGCTTGTGCCATAGTTTCGGACGAGACCGAAGAGACATATGTGTGGCTGCTGGAGACTTTTTTGAGGTCCATGTGTCAAAAGATGCCAAAGAGTGTTATCACGGACGCCGACGCTGCGATGATCAAGGCAATTCGCCAAGTCTTGCCAGACGTGTGGCACCGTATATGTACGTGGCATATAGAAAAAAATATGAAGATTCACCTCAGTCACAAGTCCTTGAAGGAGTTCCGAACTCTTCTGTACTACAGCACGTCCACGGCCACGTTTGAGGAGAGATGGCACGCGTTTTCCAAAAGATGGCAGTCGGAAAAAACAGTAACCTGGTTGAGACGGATGTATAAGAAGAGGACACTGTGGGCCGCGGCTTATCTGACAGAGGGTTTTTGGCTTGGCATGAAAAGCAACCAGAGGAGTGAAAGTCTAAACTCATGCCTTCACCTCCACCTAGACGGTGAAATGACCCTGGTGGATATGATTTTGCACTATGAGAACGCCGTTGTACGCATCCGTGAGAATGAGGCACGAGATGATTGCACGGCCTCACAGAGTTTACCGGTGCCAGTTACTAGCTCGAGGGAACTTGAGATAGCTGCTTCTCACGTCTGCACTCCAGCAAACTTCTATATGTTGCAAGCTGATCTTAGGAAAATTGATGGCATGGAGATTGTAGAAATAAAGCTCGGAGACGGATCACAGCAGTACATCGTGGCCTGGAAGAATAACCAGAAGAGCCGTTTTTTGGGTGGAGTACACTCCAGTAAATTCCGCAGAAACTATAAGGTGCAGCTGCAGAAGAATGATTCGAAAGGGTCTACCTTGCAAGCACATATTCCATGTACTGAAGTACTTGAATATATCTGAAATACCAAAGTGTTTAGTTCTTGTGCGGTTCACGAAAGACGCAAGGTTGGGACTGCCCGCCAGGCGCACAAGCGATCTGTTGGGATTTGGATGGACTGGAGCCGCTGAAAGAATGAAATATAGCCAGGTCAGTGTGTTGGCTTCAGAAGCTATGCATGCAGCATGCAAACACCCATCTTTGTGGGATCAGTTACAGGAGAGTTTGAAGACCGTGATAGCTAAGAGCCATGAGTATGATCAGCTAAAGGAAAATTTGAGTAAGAAAACGACTGATCTTAGTACTTGTGCAATTGAATATGTAGACGATGGTGAAGGCAACATAGTTGAAGTTCATGATCCTATTGAAGTATCAACGAAAGGTGCAACTAAGGTAGATGAGAACCGCCCTATGTCGAAAAATGGTAGGCCACTTTCGTACGACGAGATCAGAATCAGGTGCGGCGCATGCAAATTGCTAGGGCACACTAAACGCAGCAAGAAATGCAAACTAAATAAGAAGTAAGTTTTTGTATGCATTGTAGGTTATAATTGTTTTTAACTTGTCATTCATTAACTGTTCCTGTTATCGTGTGCAGAAGCGTGGTGGGCGAAGAAGAGTAGAACAGTTGCTAAAGTTATGTTAGGATGAATCCAGTGATCTAATAGTGAGGTGTTTACAATGTGTTAGTGCATATATGATACATGATATATACTATTGCAAGAGGCCAGTACATTGAGATAGTGCTTGTAGCATATATGGACTAAACAGGAGGCGGTCACTAGGGACTTTAATCATGGAAAATGGATAGCATTTTAGCCATTGTAATGATGGCATCTTTTGTGTTGTCCACTGTAGTTATATTATATTAGAAAACTAGATGATACCCGGCATGTTGTTGCGGGAATGTTTTGCAATATATTCATAGAGAAATGGTTACATGTAACATGTATATGTTGTTGCGGGAATATTTTGTTTGCATGTTGTGGTGGACCTTTCTCCATACATGTTGAATGACGAGGTGGCAAACTTGCATGTTAAGAGAAATAGGTTAGTGGTGCCTAGTTGTTTAGATATAGAAGATGTAATTATGTGTGGTAATAATTAATTTTTTTTCACTACTTTGGTTCACCACCATTTAGATATAGAAGATACCAGCTCACTTTGGTCTACAGTATAGACTTCGTACCAAAAACCCACCATTTTCCCCTCATAAAGAAAAAAAAACCCACCATTTTATGGCTTGTAGTGTAACTCGGGCCGCTT
>NC_057811.1:33984787-33991943 GCF_018294505.1 Triticum aestivum | reverse complement strand
GGGTGACGGATGCCGTTTGACGGCGCGACACACGGCCGCTCCCATTGCCGAGCCGATTTAACAATTTTTATTTTGATTACAGCCCGTTTAAATGGGCCGCGCTGGCCACCTGGTCGGGGCGGTTCTTCCCTCGTGATCTCCACGTGCGTTCTATCTATCCACTGCGACCGCCGCCGCCGCCGCCACCGATCCACGTCTTGCCGCCGGTCATGTTACCCCATGGTTTCGTGGAGCGACGAGTCGAGCTCTTCTTCGGATGGCGAATCCGTGACTAGCCTGCAGGTACGCTCCTACTATATAATCTCCAAATAGTGCTAGGCTTAGGGTTAGGGTTCTTCATTTCCGGTATTTAACGCAGGGCGTTGATTTGTGCATTATCTCTGTTGTTTCGTTTAGCTTCCTACGACTATCCCTTGCTATGAATGGAGTGGCATTGCTCACGATCTGTCTTCTCGTTGTCTGCATCGAGAACCTTGCATCAGGCTAGTTGCTTTTGATTCCTTGGACACTGGCAGACGTTTTCTTGCCTGTGGTCAGAAGGTATGTTGTTCCGTACTGTAAATATATGTTTACATTACCTCGTGCTCGATTTACTTCGCGGTAATCCATTGTTCTGCCCAAAATTGCATACAATTTCAATTAATTTGTGCATTTACAAAGTCCGTATTTATGTTGTTTTTTTTACGGTCTAATGTTTGTTTTAGCACATAATAGCATATACTTGTAGTTAATTGATCCATATATATATGTATATCATTGCATGCTACATTTTGTGTTTATATGATTGAGACCATATTTTTAGTGCATCGCATGTAATTGTATTGCATTTGTGCATATATGATTGAGACCATATTTTTTCATACTGTAGGAAGAAGTGAAATGTAACTATGTGGAATGGGTAGACCCGGAGTGGTCAGTGGCTACGAAGTTCTGCCTGAGAGAACTGTGGAGCATGTATGACGAGAAGCTGAGACAGAATATTAAGAATGCTGAAGAAAAATGCATGTTAATTGGAGAAAAGAGGAGGACGGAGGAAGAGCTGAGATTTTTCAAAATGGACTTTGCTAAACTGGTGGCTGATAAGGATGATGCTCTCACGCAGTTGGGCAATGCAAGATTGTCACTTAGCGATCTCAAAGAGGAGCTGGAGAAGAATAAGATGCAGACCATGGTTGTGCCAATCTACATCAGGTCCTGAGGGTAAAGACTGAGAAAGACCGGGACCGGGTGGTGCTAGAGAGAGACCTAGTGATGAGAGAGAGGGACCAACTGAAGCAAGAGAAGAAAAAACTTGAGTATATTATTGCAGATTTTCTCAAACAGAAACATGGGTACGTTGATAAGATCAAGAAGCTGAAGGAGATTTGTGATGAATTTTAAGTATGTTTTGTGGTTTATTGTTGAACAGAATGATCAAGTCCTATCTGCATTGTGGCCACTTCATTTGTGTAAGGTCTAAGTATATTATATTAACCAATAAATTATATCACTTTGGAAATAGTTTGCCCTTGTTTGACCTGCATCCTAATGCGGGTTCTCGGCTAAGCATTGAAATTCTTTTGCTTCCACTGGAGCTCTAAATCGTACTGATCAAGGGGGCGAAATAGTAGCTGATCATGTGATTGATGGTGCTACTGATCCTGATCTTCATGATGCAGAAAAGGAAAAGGCTAACAAAAATGCAGCAAAAAAAACTGTGCAACGTGATTTCAAGGAACACATAACGCCAAGGGAGTCTGGCGCAAGACACGAGGAAGATCCACCTACGGACGCCGATCCCGAGAGATCCAGCGGCAATCATGCGCACGGGATCCCAGGCGGATCTGCCTACTCCACCAATCGCAGGATCCACGGGTGGCCCGTCTGCGTCCGACACACGGGCTGTCTCCACCGAGCGGTCGGGCGGGACCGGACCTGGCGCGTCCCCCCGCGCCAACTGGCGCTCGTCAACTGGGTCGCCCGCGCGGGGACCGGATCTGTCGTTGTCTCGGGCGCGGGATCCCACACCGGATGGCACGACAGCCGAGGTTGATTCTCAGGCAAACAAAAAGGAATTTATCAAAGTTTTTTTCTTATTGTTGAATAATGCCAAATCAAATCAAAAAAATATGCAAAAGTAAGAAAGAAATGAATTACTCTTCCATGACAGAAAAGAATGAACACAACAGCAAAAAACATGAAGGTAGAACAAATGAAGGGAAGCAACAATTTATTGGTACGAAACGTATAGTCTGACTGCATTACACATACACAAGTATGTGTGAGCGACCAAAAATCCACACAAAATCCATGGTATCGTGCTTATTACATGAATGATAGAAAATCAAAGTTGTCCATGCCGGGAAACGTGCTTCCGGACTTAAAACAAACGACTAAAACTAGAATCTTGAATCATGTATGATGTCTTCACGCCTTGCTTTTCTTTGTGATGTCGCAGATTTTGTTCTTCACACATTCGAGCGTGTTGGTAGGTGAGAGAACCAACTCAGCGACGAGACGCCTTCTCCTTGCATTAACCGTGCCCTGCAATTTTTAGAACAAGGTTTAATGAATAGAGGTTGGTATTATACGACAATTGTACAAGTGTACGAACAGAGAGGACAAATTACCTGGGTAAAATCGGCGGTCCATCGATCCCCGTCCCAACGCTCCATAACTTCAATCACAGAAAGGCCACAAGAGTTCCTAATATATATGCAAACATTAGTCACCGTGCACACGAACATGTCTTTCGTAAGTAGAAAATGATGAACCATAACTCACCCGTCCTCTTGTAGTGGCATGTCGATCTGAGGTATGATAGGCCACTTAGTGACGTCTGGATATTTGCCAGGTGTAATACGGTTTGCCTCTTCCATATCAATTGCTATTGCTAGTCGCTATTTGAAAGAAAGTAGTAGTGAGAAACCATATGACATTTCATATGAAGAATGCTCAATGTTGGGGAGAGTACCAGTGCTTTCACAGTGTCGAGAGAGAACTCGAGAGGATAGAGCGAATCAAAAACTCGGAATTCTTTCTTGAGGTTGTGCATCACCACGGTGATCCAGTGTGTATTGCCGACGTTCAACGGGATAAACGACTAAAATGTGGAACACATTTGTAATCAGATGCAATTATGCTTGTTGAAATGAGTGTTAATGAACTAGTAAGAACATATCGTACCTTATCACGGACGGTATACTCGTCCAGAACCCTACGTATTGCTCCAGCTCTGCTCAGCGCACTATCCATGTTGTATTTCGACGGTTTAGGGTTGTCTCGTGCCTTAGCACGATCAACAAGGTATTTGGACATCCAGGCTGGACAGAGGTGCCGATCATGACCAACGCGCAGAGCCAAATGTGTCTGATAAGCATCGATAATCTGCGTAAAATAATAGAACATTTTATTTTCATAGGTGACACCTAGATTATGCACTTAAATAGCAGGACATGGTAATAGATCTTACGTCATCCGCCAGCCATGTATGCTCAAGTACCGGTCGTGAGGTGCCACGTTCATTGTAGTAAACACTTTTTGTCATATTCTTCTCAGACCGAGAAGCTACCTCCACAAACGCAACAGCAGCATCGATGAGTTCCGGTGTCAAATCGTCCTTAACAGAGCCTTCCATGTCATTGTCACTAAACAGAGCTGCATGATAAATTACGAACGTCACGAACGGTGAGTACATGAAATGGTAGTAAATTAAGCACTAAGATAGCTACTAACGGTACCTCTAGTTGTGGTAGTGTTGCCGGATGGCTTAGTACCGCGAGCACTTCGCTTGCCGGGCTTGTCAAGTTTAAAGGGGGATTCAAATTTCTTGGGAACAGTCCGTCGGCGCTTCCCGGATATAACATCGTCTTCTTTTGCGATTGCTGCAGACTTTTTCCCCTTGCTCTTACCCACCATCCTGTCGATAGAACTTGCAGAAATGTCAATGTCGGACGATTCTGCTCGAGGAGAATTACCTACAATCCAAGGGTTCTCCGGTGTTGCGCCGGACTCATCAGTAGGCTTAGTTGTCTTGTCAACATTTAACTTGGCAGGTGTTTTCTAGTTAACAAAGAAATAATGTGATAGGTTCAGTTAACGAAAATGAAGATGCATAATTGAGATAAATGAAGACAAATAAATGAAAACATACTTCCTCATCATCGTTGTACTGGTTTATAACAGGCTCATCAGGCTGTGTCAAATTAATCACCGGCTCTAGACCATCAGAGTCATCCTTGTACACGAATTCTTTTTTTTCTGGCAGACCATTCTCAAAGGAATCCACTTCTAGGTCAGCATCATTGTTTCCGGAAGCCGCAGCAGCCGCTGGCTTGTACATCACACCATTTTGGTTCAACTTCTCTAACAATCTCTGCATTACATAAAAAATATTAATTAATGTCGGCACGGTTTTGCAACTTCAAAAATGTTGTAAACATAGAATTAAGGGTGTGTCACCTCGGCTACTTGTTCCGGTATTTCCTTCATTTGGCTGCGTATGTAATCCATACACCGCTTCAGGATGAGGTTCATCATCTCGTCCGCATTTGAGGCTAACTTGGACTTCTTTGCCGCACCAACGGCGGGCTTCATTTTTGGCTTTTCTAGTTCGGGTACTTTGCGCCCTGCGCCCTATACTCCTTGGTTATGTTGTCTTCAATCTGCATGTGAAATACAAGTATATGTGATCAATAAAAATATTAATACAACTAATTATGTTATATAAAAGATTTAAGAAGTACCCAACGTAATGAATTACCTTGATGTTACCACAGCCACGGCCGTGGTCATAATCAAACTTGTCTCTCCTTGAGGCTGCAGCTTCAGTCCAATTCCTCATTAGAGGTTCCATGGACAAGCTAGGATTGAATGCGCATTCACCTTCCAGAGGCTGAACCTTCTCCCAGTATAGGTACTGCATGAATATGAAAAATTACAATTAGTACTATACAGAAGGTAAATTAGCAATCATATTTTTTTGCAATGGTACAAGTCTGAAAGGTGTACCTGCAGGAGAGCTAAGTTCCCTCTCGGCCATTGGCGGAGGTGTTTGCCTTTCCTCACGTTGCGAAGGCAGTCCAGCAGAACCCGGAGGGTGAATGCATTCCAATTAATCTTGGATATACGCTTCACATCGTCCACCAATGCGTAATATTGCTTTGGTACAGTCTTGCTCGACATGGGAGCAAGAACTGTTCCAAGCAACACGAGGACAACTCTCCGAAGGAAATCGTCGTCGGCAGATTTATTTTTTGTGATGTCCACAATCAGATCATCGATGACTATGTTACCTGTGGTCTTGCTCAGGAATTGAGGCAGCACTCGATCTTTAACATCCTCACCTTCCTCACCGAGAATACCTTCTGCCGACAGTCCGTGGTTCTCCAAGGCCAAGATGCACTCAACATCCATGGCACCGAGAGACACTTCGCCAACCAAGTCTTGTACAATGAATCTGCCCTTGCTAGGATCAAAAATCTCAACCATGTACCGCATCAACAGTGTACGATCTTCAGCGAAGGTATCTGAAGCATGCTACGGAGTGGTGTTTCGGCAAGTGCGGCCCGTTGACCGGAAGATAGACCGGCAATAAGTTTGCACCATTTTTCAACGGCGCAAACAATTTCTCCGTTGAGTTCATCCATCCTGTTAAAAAAATATACTTGGTTATAGTACCATAAATTATGTAATCAACTTTTTTCCTAACATATTGTTGCATAAAACATAATAATGGAATACACTATCCCACAGTAGATAGAAAACTATACAACATAATTTATTCATACTGAAACATTCAGCAGAGACACGTGCAGCACATAAAATGACAGTTTAACAAGTACTTATTTACCAATTAATTTCATAATAAAAAGCAACATAATTTATATAATCATTTATTTTCATACGATACTGTACAAATAGATATAAGAATCGGTGACAGTGCCTAATTAACAGTAAATCGAAAAGAAAAAAAAGAAATTATGCATACTGGAACATGCATCAAACAAACGTGCAACACATACAATATTAGTCGGCATCTCATAGTTGCAACATGCATGTCTTAGGGCATTGCTATAACTTAAAGTGACTATGCTATAACTAACACTGATTAAAAATTGTTGTTTATTCATCAATCCAACCTACAAGTGAAAGACAACAAACAACATGCAGAAACTAATTTGCAATCGTAGGGCTATCTAATCTAATACACGCATAAACAAATATAGTGTCATAGGCCTATCTAATCTAATACACGCACAAACAAAAAACATCTACTCCAACAGGTGTAATGCGAAGATTATGCGCTAATTAATCTTAGTCCTATCGAATCTAACACACGCACAAAGAAAAGCATCATGGATGCGGTACGGTTGCCAACATACTGGATCGCTCGATGAAGATGGAAGTTGTCGGCGTTGTAACGTGGACGCAGTTCGTCCATGAGGGCCAGCACGCGCTGACGATCTGGATGTTCTCGACGATCTTGCTGGGGTTGGGCCGATGCTAGGGACGCAGCTGTCGTTGACTCGGCGGTAGGAGCCGTCGTAGACGACATGAAAGATGATGACGAGACTATATAGGAGGAGGATCTCCTAGGTCGTCGTAACCACCAGGGAAAGAACACCCGTGATATTTGCCTTCCTTGGTTGAGGAGAGGCAGTACGTGCTCCTAAATTAAAGGGATAGGCTTCCCACGCTCGAGTTTTTTTGTAGATTCTGATCCAGGAATTGTGTAACAAATCGCAGCTGCTCCTCTCTTTGAGCGACGAGGGGCTCGTTTCATGTACTTTTTTTCTTTTCTTTTTCATATTAGAAAATTTTGATATCAAATAATTATTTCAACTCAACCAAATGGCCCCAAATTTTTTTCACACAATGGGATGACCATGGACATCATGCATGCCAATTCTCATCGATTTCCGACACTCGATGCATTTACTAGGATTTTGCCGGCGAAAAGAACCCGAAACGCTGCCCGGACAAGACGCAACGTTCGTTCGGTGTCAGGAATGGCTCACATGTTGCATGGGGCCCTACATTGGGCATCCTCACATGGTGCCAAAGTTTGGTGTCATTTCATGCAGGCCAGCACATAGCACATGTGCAATCACCATCATTCGGGTCTGCCAGAGGGGGAGCCCGAAGGACGTTGTTTTTCCGGACTCAACCAAATGGC
>NC_057811.1:33983829-33984415 GCF_018294505.1 Triticum aestivum | reverse complement strand
TGCATTTACTAGGATTTTGCCGGCGAAAAGAACCCGAAACGCTGCCCGGACGTGACGCAATGTTCGTTCGGTGTCAGGAATGGCTCAGATGTTGCATGGGGGCCTACATTGGGCATCCTTACATGGTGCCAAAGTTTGGTGTCATTTCATGCAGGCCAGCAAATAGCACATGTGCAATCACCATCATTCGGGTCTGCCGTAGGGGGAGCCCGAAGGACGTTGTTTTTCTGGACTCAACCAAATGGCCCCAATTTTTTTTCACACAACGGGATGACCATGGACATCATGCATGCCAATTCTCATCAATTTCCGACACTCGATGCATTTACTAGGATTTTAAAAAACAATTCAAATGTAAAAAAGATAAGATCTATTAGAATGAAGAAGTGAAATAAAAGATAACATATTATCTTACATTTTGAAAATATTTCAAATATAAAGAAGAGAGCAAATATTAGAATCAAGAAGTGAAATAAAACAGAACATTTTATTTTACAAACTACAAACATTTCAAATATAATAAAGATAAGAAATATTAGAATGAAGAATTGAAATAAAACACACCATTTTAGTTTATATTTCGTAA
>NC_057811.1:33979217-33983617 GCF_018294505.1 Triticum aestivum | reverse complement strand
GCCCGAAGGACGTTGTTTTTCTGGACTCAACCAAATGGCCCCAAATTGTTTTCACACAATGGGATGACCATGGACATTATGCATGCCAATTCTCATCGATTTCCGACACTCGATGCATTTACTAGGATTTTGCCAGCGAAAAGAACCCGAAACGCTGCCCGGACGTGACGCAATATTCGTTCGGTGTCCGGAATGGCCCAGATGTTGCATGGGGGCCTACATTGGGCATCCACACATGGTGCCAAACTTTGGTGTCATTTCATGCAGGCCAGCACATAGCACATGTGCAATCACCATCATTCGGGTCTGCCGGATGGGGAGCCCGAAGGACGTTGTTTTTCTAGAGTCAACCAAATGGAATTTTGAAAATAGAATGAAAATTGTATTTAAGAAGTGAAACAGAAGACAACATACATTCATGGAATTTTGATTTTTATAACTATAATAAGAAATAAAATACAAAACATATACTTCAATTTTGAAACTCTAAGAAGAAATAACATAGAAAAAATATATTTGATATACCTTTTTTGAAATAGAAAACAGAAAAGATATATTATAATAATGATGAAACATATTATATTGCATTTCTTGAATTTTAATAGTGTGAGAATAACTGAAAGAGTAAAAATATATTAGATTTTAAATTATTGTACATATAAAAAGAAAATAAATATTTGATTGAATAAGTGAAATATAAGACATTAATTTTTCGTACACATTGAATAAGTGAAATATAACACATTGAAGCAGCTCGGTTTTAAATGTGGTAATAATCTGCGCGCGGGTGAGGCTGGCCTGGGACGGCCCACCCGAATTAGGCCCAAGCGAGCGTCGCGCCGGGCACATCCTAGCGGTGCTGGGAGTTTAGTCCCACCTCGCCAAGCGAGGGGAGCTCGCACCGGTTTATATACCGGGCTGAGCTTCCCTTTTCAAGTTCCTTTCTAAAGCGGGCAGCACATTGCCTAACCCTGTCCGTCCCTGCCCAGTGGGGCCTACCAGCTGCCTATTATATCAATCTGGCGGGCCTGCATCCTGGCCCATTAAATGATTGGGTTGCTAGTCGTATGCTGGCCGTTGAATTGTGTAGTATGCAGCTAGTAGGCTGGCTTTTTTTGTCATATTTCACTTTTTGCATTTGTCACCATTATTTGTTGTTCTTCAAATCACCTCATAAAAGAATATAACACAACAATTTTTCGCACATTCATGAATTTTCTAACTGTCAGAACAAATAATACAGAAAAATATATATGTGATTCAAAATTATTTCAAAGATAAAACTAAAAAGAAATATTTTAATTCACAAGTGAAATGAAAGAGAATGTATTATCTTGCATAATTTGAATTGTAAAACTGTCGGAATTAATTGAAGAGGAAAAATAGATTTGATTTTCAAATATTTGAAATATATATAAGAAATGAAATACGTAAACATCATGGCAATGCACACATTTCCATTGCAACCAGTAATTTAGGCTAACTAGGATTGTTTTCAAACACAAATGTGAGATTATGATAACCTTGCAGGGTTAAGCTATGTATTTGAATCTAGAACCAAATTAACGCAACCTTAGAGTTGAAGAACTGGCTGATCCATATATCAATAATAATGCTCTATTTTCACTTCAAGCCAGCATAAACCTATATAACCAAAAGCCAGCATGGCCTGCAGTCTACCTAACCCATCATCCTTGGCTTACAAAGTTCATGAGCACCGCAAAATAACAGCAACAACTACTAAAACATCGCAACAAAGTAAAGGACACATCTTCAGCAGGAAGTAGAGTCTTCTTTTTTATCCTTCCAGTCTTGCCACGTTGATTCTCCACCCCTGCTTCGCTGTGTACACTTCACTTGCTACTCGCTCTAGCAGTCTTGCTCCCACCTCCAGCACCTTTTTTGTGGCTCCTTTGTCTGCAAAATAGATCAATCAACAATCCAATGGCTCATTAGTTTGATTATAGAGAAAGTAGAAATTGGATTATTTCTGAAAATAAAAGGATAACATATGCATTACATTAACAACTGCATTACATAACTTAACAGTTTGAACACATCACATTTGCACTACATAAACTTCATCAGTACATAACTTAACACTTACTGCAGTTCTCTGGGTTTGGTAGCATGGTACTATATGAACCAACGTATTAAAAACTACAGTATTCTTGCGTATACATATGAGATAACATGGTTTGACTAAAACAGAGATTTTTGGAGTATTCACAGTAGATACAACCGTTTGGTATGCTGTAAATTGTGCTGCCTAGCCATTGCATTTAAGCACTCACAAACTCTGTTTTTTTAAAGAGGCTACATTTTTCATGCAGAGAAATAACTATAGTTTTCCCAATACTGCAGTACTAAAATCACATTTATTAGGGGCAACCAAACAGCTCACTGTAAATAAAACTAACATAATCTCAAATACTGAAGTATTCTCAAAGAACTTAGAACATAGTATGCTATCAATCAGGTCCAAACTGACTCACACAGATAGACTAACTGAAGACACTGACATGCCATCACTCTGTTTTCTTGTCCTTCAACTTATTGATGCGCTCTGAGTGACGAATGCCCATACGGATGTAGGTCTCCGCTTCAATCGGCATGGTCCTGTCTCCGAGCTGCGGGATCCCTGGACCCACAATCTGCACATCCGCCGGCTGCTCCTGGACAACATCATCATGCTCGTCCTCTCCAGCGCTGTCGTCCAGCAGCAGAACAACCTCCTCTTCCCCGCTCTCATCCTTGCTCTGCTCCACATCTTCGCTATCACTCTCATCCTCGCTATGCTCCACATCTTCACTATCACTGTCATCCTTGCTCTGCTCCACATCACTGTCAGAGTGAACATTGGACTGATCAACCGGAGCAGGCACCGCGAGCAACACTCCAACAAGATCTGGCACTGGAATAGGAGGGGCGCGGCGGCGGGAGCGGTACATGTACCACCTCGCATGCTGACGCGGATCCGGGGAGTTCTCCGCTTCGTTCATAGCCCAAAGGAAAACCTGGACTGGAACAACTCCTCGAGCAGGACCAAACAACGATTTCTTCTCATTGCCCGTAAGCACTTTGATGAGACCCCTACCATGGTCGATGAACATCTGCAAGCTGGGAAACCAGCTGCAGATATCCTCCACATTCGCCCTCTTCTCCAGATCGCCCTGACAGAACTTCCCAACTGCCTCCTCCCACTTTTCTTGAGCGCGGCGGCAATCACTTGCCGACCGCGACCTCCTTCCCTTCTTGGCCCCCATCGCCGGCGACGCCAGATGTGAGATTTGAGCTCACGGAGTGAATGGGGAACAGAAGCAAAGACCTAGGGTTCGTATCTGCCAGATGAAATGGGGAATTTTTTCCCTCTCCAGCTGATAACCACGTGTGAGGCCAGCCTGGTACGGCCCACCCAAATTAGGCCCAAATCAAAGCCGTGGCGGGCACTGTCTCGGGGTGGTGGGAGTTTAGTCCCACCTCGCCAACGGAGAGGAGCTCGCACCGGTTTATAAACCCACCTGAGCAAATCATCTCAAGTTCCTATCTAAAGCAGGTAGCTCATTGCCTAACCAGTCTCTCTCTGCCCCGTTGGGCCTACCGGCAACTTATATACATTCACCGCGGGCCTGCATCCTGGCCCAATGGGTTACTAGTCGTATGCAGCCCGTGGGGTTTCATATAAATGCTGTTGGTAGGCTGGCATTTTTTTATTATTTATTTAATTTTTTTGCATATGTCACATGTCTAATTTTTTGCATATGTCACATGTCAAATTTTGCAAACAAGTTTGAATCATTAAATTTTCAAATTTTAAATTAAATATAAATTTTAAAAATATTAAAAATATTTGGACCAAACATTTCCACCATGTGAGGATACCCAAAGTAAATTTTTAAAATTGTATTCAATTTTTTTGCATATGTCAAATGTCTAATTTTGCACACAAGTTTTAAACAAAATATGTCACATGTCTAATTTTTTGCATATGTTACATGTCAAATTTTGCACACATGTCAGGACCACCTCCAAATCACCTCAAATTTAGCACACATGATATCTTGCACAAACAAAGCTTGGTTTCCAAGGTTTTAAATTTTTTCTAATTTTTTTTAATTTATAATGACCTCTAGACTAACTGGTCAAAACATCGGTCTATACCTCAAGGGGGCATTGTAAAGTATTGTTTTTTCCAAATTTTCTTTCATAGCCATGTTTGGCACATGTGGGTCACCATGTACAAGAAAATTTGGGTGATTTGGAGGTGGTGGAAAAAATCACGTATGTTCAAAAACTGGCTTAAGTTAAGACCAAATGGCCCCTCCGGAATGCGATGATTTTTTCGACCACCTCCAAATCAACTCAATTTTAGCACACACGATCTCTTGCACAAACAAAGC
>NC_057811.1:33977958-33978585 GCF_018294505.1 Triticum aestivum | reverse complement strand
GCCCCTCTAGAATGCGGTCATCTTTTCGACCACCTCCAAATCGCCTCAACTTTGGCACACATGATCTCTTGCACAAACAAAGGTAGGTTTCCAACGTTTTATATTTTTTAATTTTTTATTAATTTATAATGCCCTCTAGACTGACTGGTCAAAACATCGGTCTATACCTCAGGGGGGCATTGTAAAATATTATTTTTCCAAATTTTCTTTCATATGCATGATTGGCACATGTGGGTCACCATGTTCAAGAAAGTTTGGGTGATTTGGAGGTGGTGGGAAAAATCACATTTGTTCAAAAACTGGCTTAAGTTAGACCAAATGGCCCCTCTGGAATGCGGTCATTTTCTCGACCACCTCCAAATCACCTCAATTTTGGCACACATGATATCTTGCACAAACAAAGCTAGGTTTTCAAGGTTTTATATTTTTTTGAAATTTTTATTAATTTATAATGCCCTCTAGACTGGCTGGTCAAAACATCGGTCTATACCTCAGGGGGCATTGTAAAATATTCTTTTTCCAAAATTTCTTTGAAATTTCTAATGCCCTCTTATATTTGTTTATAATGCCCTCTTATATTTTATTTGAAATTTATAATGCCCTCTTATATTTTCTTTCTATTTTTTT
>NC_057811.1:33966049-33977880 GCF_018294505.1 Triticum aestivum | reverse complement strand
ATGATTGGCACATGTGGATCACCATGTTGAAGAAAGTTTGGGTGATTTGGAGGTGGTGGGAAAAATCACATTTGTTCAAAAACTGGCTTAAGTTAGACCAAATGACCCTTCCGGAATGCGGTCATTTTCTCGACCACCTCCAAATCACCTCAATTTTGGCACACATGATATCTTGCACAAACAAAGCTGGGTTTTCAAGGTTTTATATTTTTTTGAAAGTTTTATTAATTTATAATGTCCTCTAGACTCGCTGGTCAAAACATCGGTCTATACCTCAGGGGGTCATTGTAAAATATTCTTTTTCCAAAATTTCTTTGAAATTTCTAATGCCCTCTTATATTTTCTTTGAAATTTATAATGCCCTCTTATATTTTCTTTCTATTTTTTTTAATTTTTTTAATTTATAATGCCCTCTTATATTTGTTTATTTTTTAATGCCCTCTTATATTTGTTATTTTTTAATGCCCTCTTATTTTTTTTGAATTTTTTTTATTTATAAAGTTAGGTTTCCAAGATGGCTAGGCTGGCCAATGCTTTTCCTTTTGTTTATTTTTTCCCTTTTCCTTTAGTTTACATAAAAATTACGTGAGGACTCAAAAAATAACATAAAAATTACATGACCCCTCAAATAATAACATACCAAAAATTCAAAAGGTATTTTTATCAAACACATCTTTTTGAATATTTATATTTTCTTTTCTTATAAATAAGTGACATTTTCAAAATTCTAATAAGTAGGGTAATATAACTTTATTAAAAAATAAAGTAGATCTTATTTCAAATTCCTTTTTTTGCACACATTATTTTCAACTAGTATTACATTACTCTTCTAAATTTACATTTAATTCCTTCACACTTTGATGATGGAATATTTGCTCTGTTATTGCAACATTGGTTCAAATGATGGAACATTTGATCTTTTTGCTTATTCAAATTATGCATTGATGGAATGTGTGAGGATGAACAATTATCAGTAACTTTACGAAACCCCATGTACTATAATTCATGACAGCCAATTTGGAACATTGCCAGATTCAATATTTGGTATAATTGGCACATGCGCACAACATGTTGCACTTGCCCACAGCATAGACAAGTGTTGCAGCATGTCTGAAGCAACACTGAAGCGCCATTTGTGATCATTGCACCATCGAAACAACAAGTAAACATGAAGGAAGCATTCACCACCAATAAAGTTAAGGCCACACATATATAGATAGCATTCTAGGTTACCACCACAGGTACCAGGCAGTTCACAACAGACCCAATTCAGACACTTAATACATTACATTACATTACATTACATTAATAGAGGTAGTTTCCAACCAGTACAGACCCAGATGCAGCTTTCCAAAAGTAAAACATCATCAAATGTACTGATGATGAGTACGGCTTCCAGCTTCTGATGATCAGCATGATGTAGGACTAGAGGTTAGGGTTTCTCAGGACCTTCAGGAGGGCAGAATGCTCAGCCCTGATCTTGTACTCATCACTGGAGATCGATGTAGCCCGGCAATGTTCCATCAGATGCTCCAATAACCCAGACCTAGGCTTGGGCTTGCTACAGAATGGGCAGTGGTACTTTTCCGTCCTCCAGTTGTGGTACATACCAGGTCCTTGGGCCCTGATCTTCAACACCACCTTCTCTTCAAACGACTCGACGTTCCCCTCGACCACATCATCTCCAGATTCATACTGCACACATTAATGACTGACATTAATACATTATGCATTCAAATACTATAAACATGTAATACTAACTCAATGCTCAAATAACATTTCAACTAGGCTTTACCTCATACGGGTCATCTTCATCAGAGTCATATGGGTTGAACCCAGTCTTGTCCCACTTCCTCTTGTTGCCCACAAGATCCTCTTCCTCCTGCTATATTGTCAAACAAGCACATCAATTACAATGAATTGAATTGCAGTCCAAAGAATGTCATTACAAACAAAATTGTGAATGTGAACCACATTGGTATGTTGCAAGTGACCAAATGCTTTCCTTATAAATACAGAATCTAAGCAATCAATCAACAGACAAATGCTTTCCTTCATAAATGCTAATGAAAATCCAAGCTGGATTCTTGACATTCCCTGGATTAACCCAACACTTTTCTTTTGAGGGAATCCCCCCCCCACACTACTTAAGGAAACATATAGTATATTTTGTTGCTAGGATCCTGCCTTGGAATGATTACTTCATAGTTATACAATGGTGACATCCTCGCTGCATATTTTTGTAATTCATCATAAGTATTTGCACAAGAGGAAAATCTCTGGCCAGGTTAATTTTATGAGGCTGGACAATAGGCCTGCCTACAACATTTGGTTTATAAAATTTTGGGCAAGGACAATATTTCAAGGTCGTGTTACTATTTTTGAGGCCACCCTTCTGCAATTGTAAAGTGAGTTATCTCTTAGCCCCATAAATATAAAATTACATCCATTGCTACTAATTACAGAAGCCAACTACAAATTTTTAATATGCACAAATTACTATTTTTGGGATAATGCAGCAAAGCTCCTACACATATTAACATAATGCAGTAGTTAATTAGGTACAACTTCAACTATAAATGCATACATCTCCAACAAACATCTAAAATTTCATTACTTACCTAAACAACAACAAATTATACTATAGATGAATCTTGTATCATCTAAACCAATTCAAGGGCACATCAAAATTAATGCATTCCAAATCAAATATGTTTCCATCCAGTATCATTGAACCACAGATCAAATCAAATAATCATATATGTCTGCAGCATTGAACTATAGATCTAATAATCATATGACGTCTATCTGACCTTAAATTCCCCCTTAAATAAGGTATTCAACCTCATACTAATTAAAATCTAACAAGCAAAAATTCCACTACTAACCACTGGAAAAACCCCAAGGTGCTTTTATCTCTGAAGCAACGGCATTGGAGAGGATGTTCAATGCTGTAAATATCTCTGAAGCAACGGCAAAATTCCACTACTAACCCAAACTAAATAAGCATAGACTGCCCCTTCCCCTCTCCTTCAGAAGCCCCAATCCAACACAAACAAATCCAGCCCTTGAGAAGCTCTTTTTGATTAACATGACAACACCCATTACATGAGCACATCCTTCACTATATTTACAACCAAACTAATGCACCATCTAATCACCTCAGGTAGACATTTTCCAAAAACACAAGGACATCCACAACCCATCTCATAGCCTCTGCCTGACAGGCATCAATCAAGCATCAAAGAACTGCAACTATGACAACATGCATCAATCAAGCATCTAAGAATTGCAACTATGACAGGCATAATCCCTAGAACTAAGCATCCATTTAATTAATCATCAAGCCAAAGAACTAAAGCAGGCACCAACCCAAACCAATAGAGAAGTATATATTTGACTAATCCATCGTCTAATCCTCAAGCCAAACACCTAAAGAATTGCAAAAATTCCACTACTAATCTAATAAGCATCTGAAAAAACCCCATCCCTCAATCCGGCTACTTCTAGCCTAATCTAATAATCATATGAGGTCCACCATTCTTGCACGAATCAAATACACAAAAACCCTAATGCAGAGAAAACCCTACATCCAACAAATCTAACCAAAAAACCTTCTGGCCACAAACCCTACAATCTAAAAACTACCACATTAAAGTGATAAGCAGATACCTTCTGCTCTGCCTGCTTCTCGCCAGAGCCGGCCTCCACCTTCTCCACCTTCTCCACCTCGTGCGCCTCGCCAGAGCCCGCCTCCACCTTCTGCGCCTCGCCAGAGCCCGCCTCCACCTTCTGCGCCTTGCCGGAGATCGCCAGAGTGGGCGCATCTGGCTGGACTGCGCCGCTGCAGCCCGCCCCCGCCTTTTCCAGATCTGCAGCGGGGGGAGCACCGCGCTCGATGCCGGCACGTCCCCTCACAAAGGTGCCTGCAGCGACCTGCCGCGCCTGCTCCACCAGATCTGTGCCCCAATCGGGGCGCTCGCCTCCTGCGTCCGCCATGGCGATGGAGAGGATGCGGTGAGGGCGACGAGGAGGTTGGAGAGGAGAGGGAGTGGGGAGTGGGGAGTGGGGAGAGGGAGACGATGCGGCGGGGGGAAATGGTAGGCGATGCGGCCGGAGGTGGTTGTCGTCCACATTTATATGATGGGACGGTTTTGGAATCTACCCGTGACACGTGCTGCCCCACGCGCGGGCGGCTCCACGCTTGCACGAAACGCCACCATATACAAATACGTATACGGCCGGGCATATGATCTAACCGGGCCCGTACGGGCCTCCCAGGGCTCCTCGACGGCTGTACGCGGGGGCAACAAAGACGATCGTGCCCCTTGTTATAAACCGTTTTTGGTTCATCCTGGCCGTCGATGTGTTTTTCCACCTCGCGTTCAGCCCAGGGGGGAGCACCGGAGCAGAAACGCTTGGGGACATGGTGGTTCACCCGGGGTCTGCCGTTGGCCGCTATGACGATGAACAGCGGCGGCGCTGCATTTTTTCCCTCGGTCCTCTCGGTCGGACCGGTTAAAGACCGGACCGGACCGACAAATTTTCGGGCCGTATTTGGCAGACCGGACCGACCCTTTTCTCTAGCGGGCCAGGACCGAGCGGGCCAAGACTGAGCGAGCCACGAGCGGGCCGAAAAGCCTGCTTGTTACGTCCAGCCCTAGTTATATGTGCTAGTAGTAACTTTAGTGATTTTTCTCTACTACCCTTTTTTTTGAGAATTTTTTCTCTACTACCCTAGAATGTTGTTTTTGCGTGCAGCTTGCACTCTAATCTTAATATGCTTCTTCTTTCCCAGATTTGGATTCTACCAGAATGTTCGAAACTGCTCATGCCTGTTCTTGGCAAACTGCGGCTCGTGAATCTGGAAAACCTTCCTGGAGGATGCGATATTGCTTGGACAATGTTCATTCTTGAAGCTGCACCCATCCTGAAGGATCTAGGCATCACAGTATGGGATCATTGGTGCATCATGGTGACAGACAAGGAGCACCGGAAGGCGAGTGGTTACTGCGACAACGGAGACGTAGAGTGGAAGCCGTCTACTTCTAATTTCAAGCATAAGAATCTTGCCAAGCTCACCATCTGTGGCTTCCAAGATTATGATAACTTCATTCGGTACGTCAAGCGTGTCATGCTTGCTGCGGTTAACTTGGAGGAGATATCTCTTCATGACAGGAAGGTATGGAAGTGCTGTAGTGACTCGGATACCAAGACAAGGTATCCACGGACTGATGAGGGGAGGCAACATGTTATAGAGGAACTGGGGCTGGATCTTCATGCCGTGGTTCACTTCCAGTCCTAACTGAAAAATGAGTGACATTGGATTACACTGATCTATTGTTTTGTGTGAATCATATGGCATCGCGCGCCATGATGGAAGGAGCTACTGAACTGCGTAATTTGGTTGTTACCGCTGTTACACTTTTGTCTCCCCGGAAATTCAAAGCTGTACTGTTGCCCAGTTTCAGCAGGAGGAGAGACTGGCAAAGATGTGGAATTGCTGGTGACCTATCCTCTTTATTTTGTCTTTAAGGTGATGTCCTACTTTTTTTTATGAAAAGAGGTGATGTCCTACTTACTCTATGTAGTTGAAAGGAGTTGCTGAACTCTGTAATTCAGTGTTACTGCCGTTGCACTTTTGTTTACCCTTTAATTTAGTGTCCTTAGTATTCTGTTTTCTGATGCTTCCTTTAATATGCAAGATTGGAATGTGGCTCGTTGCATGACTTCAGTGGTCCAAAAAGTCATGCAACGAGCCACATTGCCGGCATCAATACTCGTAAATGGGTTTTAAGCTGCTAAAATTATTATACAGTACATGATACGAGTATTGATGCCTTCAAATAGTCTACGTCGTGCTTTCCTTTGTACAGAGTGTATATCAATATATTGTACTCCCTCCATTCACAAATATACAATGTTCTAACATTTTTGTGAATCGGATGTATATATCACGTTTTGTGTGTCCAATCATCCATTTCGGTACATATGTAGTCCATATTGAAATATGCAAAACATCTTATATTTGTGAATGCAGGGAGTATCATGTATAGTGAGACTGGTTAGACAAATCAAAACTCTGCCTTCTTATGAGGAGAGAGCTACTACTTAAACAAAAACCTTTCTGCTAAAAATACTTTATATCTAAAACTTTACGTTTCCTTGGAAAAGAGTATTGTTGCCTATAAGAACTCTTTTGGAACACATATGCGCCTATATACGTTTCTTATTCCGTGTTCAGACGTACTCCCTCCGTTTACAAATATAAGATGTTCTAACTATTTTCTGAATTGGATCTGTATAGACACATTTTAGTGTGCTTGTTTCATTCATTTTTGTCCGTATGTTGTCCATTTTAAAATATCCAAAATATCTTATATTTTTGAACGGAGGGAGTAGTATGTAGTAATAAAGGAATTGAAAATTTCTGATTTTCTTTTGTTATGTTACTGTATAGACTGCATCGAGAAAGATGTCCGTCTCCTCATCTCTTTGTTGCCTCCTCTCCGCTGATTGTCCTTGATGCTCATTCCGTTGTTGGTCGTTTGAAGGCAATACCATGTTTCCTGAAATCTTGGCAGGGAAACCATCACCAAGTAACTAGGACCAAAATATTATCATTGGTGGGGCGTGGGGCCCAAAAAGGTTAAATGGGTGATACTGGTGCGAGTAAGAAACATCGCTATGGTGCGTATATCATCATATTGTTTGCGGAAAGTTACCGTGGGTACGGTTTCCACAACCTTTTTGGGGGGTCAAAATTACCCATGATGTTTGTGCATAAGTTAACACACATACAAGAGTGTATTACCATGTCATTTTACACAAAAATTGTCTTTTTTTGCGGAAGTGCACATGAGTTGTTGTGGGTATGCTTTCAACAACAAAATCATGCGGACAAAGTTAGTTAGCGTGGTGTTTGTACGTAAGTTACCACGTCTACGGTGCGTACATTACCATGCTATTTACACATAAGTTAACCGGGTCTGTTTTCAACATCTTTTTTCTCGGGGTAAAGTTGCCGTGGTGTTTGTACCTAAGTTATCATGTTTGAGGTTCATATGGTACCGTGCTATTACACATAGAGTTACTGGTAGGCGCTGAAGTAGTAACATCCAATTCTTTCTCTGCCGGCTCTAGATCCCCTCCCCAATTCTTTCTATGATGTTTATGAGAGAAAAATTTACTCTGAAATCCACTGCTACATGAAATTAAGCTCCGGCCGGCCAGAATCCTGAAATATTTCTTGCCCTGATTGCCAATTCTTATTCTTGTGCAGATAAACGGACGAGGAGCTAGCCCAAGTAAAGCGCTTTCAAGTTCATTGTCATGTCTTTCTTGATTATAAAATTTTACGATATGAACCTTTGTTAGTTTTATTAGGGTCATCTTCAATACATATGCGCTTATACATACTCTTAACCAAAGAGCAACAGTTAAACCACTTCCCAACAACAACGAAGTAACTAACGCTACAGCACGGCAGTTGTGCCTGTAGTTCCCTTCCACCATAGCTAGCCTCTCTTGTACCGCGCAACTTTCGCCGGTACCATAACACCCACCATTACCTTCCTCAAAACAGCCACCATACCTACCTATTATGGCAATTCCATAGCCATTCCGAGATATATTGCCATGCAACTTTTCACCGTTCCGTTTATTATGACACGCTCCATCATTGTCACATTGCTTTGCATGATCATGTAGTTGACATCGTATTTGTGGCAAAGCTGCCGTTCATAATTTTTCATACATGTCACTCTTGATTCATTGCACATCCCAGTACATCACCGGAGGCATTCACATAGAGTCATATTTTTGTTCTAAGTATTGAGTTGTAATTCTTGAGTTGTAAGTAAATAAAAGTGTGATGATCATCATTATTAGAGCATTGCCCCGTGTGAGGAAATTAAAAAAAAAGAAAGGCCAAATAAAAAAAGTAGGCCCAAACAAAAGAGAAAGACCAAATAAAAAAAGGCCCAAAAAAATGAGAGAAAAAGAGAGAAGGGGCAATGTTACTATCCTTTTTCCACACTTGTGCTTCAAAGTAGCACCATGATCTTCATGATAGAGAGTCTCCTATTTTGTCACTTTCATATACTAGTGGGAATTTTTCATTATAGAACTTGGTTTGTATATTCCAACAATGGGCTTCCTCAAATGCCCTAGGTCTTCATGAGCAAGCAAGTTGGATGCACACCCACTTAGTTTCTTTTGAGAGCTTTCATACATTTATAGCTCTAGTGCATCCGTTGCATGGCAATCCCTATTCCTCGCATTGACATCAATTGATGGGCATCTCCATAGCCCGTTCATTAGCCGCGTCGATGTGAGACTTTCTCCCTTTTTGTCTTCTCCACACAACCTCCATCATCGTATTCTATTCCACCCATAGTGCTATGTCCATGGCTCGCGCTCATGTATTGCGTGAAAGTTGAAAAAGTTTGAGAATACTAAAGTATGAAACAATTGCTTGGCTTGTCATCGGGGTTGTGCATGATGAGAGCATTTTGTGTGACGAAAATGAAGCATGGCCAAACAATATGATTTTGTAGGGATGAGCTTTCTTTGGGTATGTTATTTTGAGAGGACATACTTGCTTGTTTAGTATGCTTGAAGTATTATTATTTTTATGTCAATATTAAACTTTTGTCTTGAATCTTTTGAATATGAACATTCATGCCACAATAAAGAAAAGTACATTGAAAAATATGTTAGGTAGCATTCCACATCAAAAATTCTGTTATTATCATTTACCTACTCAAGGACGAGCAGGAATTAAGCTTGGCGATGCTTGATACGTCTCCAACGTATCTATAATTTTTGATGTGGTCCATGCTATTATATTATCCATAGAATGCTTTATATGCATTTATATGCTATTTTATATGATTTTTGGGACTAACCTATTAACCTAGAGCCCGGTGTCAGTTTCTGTTTTTTTCCTTGTTTTTGAGTTTTACAGAAAAGGAATACCAAACGGAGTCCAATTGACCTGCCAATTTTTGATGATTTTTATGGAACAAAAGAAGCCCCCGGAGTAAAAGAGTTGGGCCAGAAGAGTCCCGGGATGTCCACGAGGGTGGGGGGTGCGCCCTACCCCCCTGGGCGCGTCCCCTATCTCGTGGACGACTCGGAGACACCCCCCTCACGTGAGACCTACGCCAAAAATTCCTATAAATACAGAAACCTCCAGAAAATAACCTAGATCGGGAATTCCGCCAACGCAAGCCTTTGTAGCCACCAAAAACCAATCGGGACCCTGTTCCGGCACCCTGCCGGAGGGGGGATCCCTCACTGGTGGCCATCTTCATCATCCCGGCGCTCTCCATGACGAGGAGGGAGTAGTTCACCCTTGGGGCTGAGTGTACGTACCAGTAGCTATGTGTTTGATCTCTCTCTCTCTCTCTCGTGTTCTTGATTTGGCACGATCTTGATGTACCGCGAGCATTGCTACTATAGTTGGATCTTATGATGTTTCTCCCCATCTACTCTCTTGTAATAGATTAAGTTTTCCCTTTGAAGTTATCTTATCGGATTGAGTCTTTAAGGATTTGAGAACACTTGATGTATGTCTTGCATGTGCTTATCTGTGGTGACAGCGGGATATTCACGTGATCCACTTGATGTATGTTTTGGTGATCAACTTGCGGGTTCCGTGACCTTGGGAATCTATGCATAGGGGTTGGCACACGTTTTCGTCTTGGCTCTCCGGTAGAAACTTTGGGGCACTCTTTGAAGTTCTTTGTGTTGGTTGAATAGATGAATCTGAGATTGTGTGATGCATATGGTATAATCACACCCACGGATACTTGAGGTGACATTGGAGTATTTAGGTGACATTAGGGTTTTCGTTGATTTGTGTCTTAAGGTGTTATTCTAGTACGAACTCTAGGATAGATCGAACGGAAAGAATAGCTTCGTGTTATTTTACTACGGACTCTTGAATAGATCGATCAGAAAGGATAACTTTGAGGTGGTTTCGTACCCTACAATAATCTCTTCGTTTGTTCTCTGCTATTAATGACTTTGGAGTGACTCTTTGTTGCATGTTGAGGGATAGTTATATGATCCAATTATGTTATTATTGTTGAGAGAACTCGCACTAGTGAAAGTATGAACCCCAGGCCTTGTTTCAACGCATTGCAATACCGTTTGTGCTCACTTTTATCATTAGTTACCTTGCTGTTTTTATATTTTCAGATTACAAAAACCTATATCTACCATCCATATTGCACTTGTATCACCATCTCTTCGCCGAACTAGTGCACCTCTACAATTTACCATTGTATTGGGTGTGTTGGCGACACAAGAGATTCTTTGCTATTTGATTGCGGGGTTGTTTGAGAGAGACCATCTTCATCCTACGCCTCCCACGGATTGAGAAACCTTAGGTCATCCACTTGAGGGAAATTTGCTACTGTCCTACAAACCTTTGCACTTGGAGGCCCAACAACGTCTACAAGAAGAAGGTTGTGTAGTAGACATCAACTAGCAAGTATGGGCCCTCGACAAAACACACACACACCACTAGTTGCGAGTTGATAGTCAACTTGCAACTGGGGGCCCTCAACAAACACATCCCCTAGTTGCGAGTCGATGGGCTTCATGCAACTGGGGACCCTCCACAAAACACATGCACCCCCCTAGTTGCGAGTCGATTATCAACGTGCAACTGGGGACCCTCGACAAGCGCGTGTGCTACCTCTTGAGCACTGCGTTAGTTTTCCCTTGAAGAGGAAAGTGTGATGCAGCAAAGTAGCGTAAGTATTTCCCCCAGTTTTTGAGAACCAAGGTATCAATCCAGTAGGAGGCTACATGCAAGTCCCTCGCACCTACACAAACAAATAAATCCTCGCAACCAACGTGATAAGGGGTTGTCAATCCCTACACGGTCACTTACGAGAGTGAGATCTGATAGATTTGATAAGATAATATTTTTGGTATTTTTATGATAAAGATGCAAAGTAAAATAAAAGGTAACAGAAATAGCTAAGTGTTGGAAGATTAATATGATGGAAGATAGACCCGGAGGCCATAGGTTTCACTAGTGGCTTCTCTCAAGAGCATAAGTATTTACGGTGGGTGAACAAATTACTGTTGAGCAATTGACAGAATTGAGCATAGTTATGAGAATATCTAGGTATGATCATGTATATAGGCATCACGTCCGAGACAAGTAGACCGACTCCTGCCTGCATCTACCACTATTACTCCACACATCGACCGCTATCCAGCATGCATCTAGAGTATTAAGTTCATAAGAACAGAGTAACGCTTTAAGCAAGATGACATGATGTAGAGGGATAAATTCATGCAATATGATAAAAACCCCATCTTGTTATCCTCGATGGCAACAATACAATACGTGCCTTGCTGCCCCTACTATCACTGGGAAAGGACACCGCAAGATTGAACCCAAAGCTAAGAACTTCTCCCATTGCAAGAAAGATCAATCTAGTAGGCCAAACCAAACTGATAATTCGAAGAGACTTGCAAAGATAACCAATCATACATAAAAGAATTCATAGAAGATTCAAATATTGTTCATAGATAAACTTGATCATAAACCCACAATTCATCGGTCTCAACAAACACACCGCAAAAGAAGATTACATTGAATAGATCTCCACGAGAGAGGGGGAGAACATTGTATTGCGATCCAAAAAGAGAGAAGAAGCCATCTAGCTAATAACTATGGACCCGAAGGTCTAAGGTAACCTACTCACACTTCATCGGAGAGGCTATGGTGTTGATGTAGAAGCCCTCCGTGATCGATGCCCCCTCTGGCGGAGCTCCGGAACAGGCCCCAAGATGAAATCTCGTAG
>NC_057811.1:33958521-33965772 GCF_018294505.1 Triticum aestivum | reverse complement strand
TGATTTCTTGACGTAGGGTCCAAGTCCTCTAGATCACGTTCGTTCCAAAAATCACGTTCCCGAAGGTTTCACTCCGTTTGGACTCTGCTTGATATTATTTTTCTGCGAAACTCTGAAATAGGCAAAAAACAGCAATTCTGGGCTGGGCCTCCGATTAATATGTTAGTCCCAAAAATAATATAAAAGTGAATAATAAAGCTCAATAATTTCCAAAACAGAAGATAATATAGCATGGAGCAATCAAAAATTATAGATACGTTGGAGACGTATCAAGCATCCCCAAGCTTAATTCCTGCTCGTCCTCGAGTAGGTAAATGATAAAAACAGAATTTTTGATGTGGAATGCTACTTGGCATAATTTCAATGTAATTCTTCTTAATTGTGGTATGAATATTCAGATCCGAAAGATTCAAGATAAAAGTTCAATATTGACATAAAAATAATAATACTTCAAGCATACTAACTAAGCAGTTTTGTCCTCTCAAAATAACATGGCCAAAGAAAGTTCATCCCTACAAAATCATATAGTTTAGTCATGCTCCATTTTCGTCACACAAGAATGCTCTCATCATGCACAACCCTGATGACAAGCCAAGCAATTGTTTCATACTTTAGTAATCTCAAACTTTTTCAACCTTCACGCAATACATGAGCGTGAGCCATGGATATAGCACTATGGGTGGAATAGAATATGATGATGGGGGTTATGTGGAGAAGACAAAAAGGGAGAAAGTCTCACATCAACGAGGCTAACCAATGAGCTATGGAGATGCCCATCGATTGATGTTAATGCAAGGAGTAGGGATTGCCATGCAACGGATGCACTACAGCTATAAATATATGAAAGCTCAACAAAAGAAACTAAGTGGGTGTGCATCCAACTTGCTTGCTCACAAAGACCTAGGGCACTTGAGGAGGCCCATTGTTGGAATATACAAGCCAAGTTCTATAATGAAAAATTCCCACTTGTATATGAAAGTGACAAAACAAGAGACTCTCTACCATGAAGATTATGGTGCTACTTTGAAGCACAAGTGTGGTACAAGGATAGTAACATTGTCCCTTCTCTCTTTTTCTCTCATTTTCTTTGGGCCTTCTCTTTTTTTATGGCCTTTCTCTTTTTTTTATTCCTCACTTGGGACAATGCTCTAGAAAATGATGATCATCACACTTCTATTTATTTACAACTCAATGATTACAACTCGATACTAGAACAAAGTATGACTCTATATGAATGCCTCTGGCGGTGTACCGGGATATGCAATGAACAAAGAGTGACATGTATGAAAGAATTATGAACGGTGGCTTTGCCACAAATACTATGTCAACTACATGATCATGCAAAGCAATATGACAATGATGAACGTGTCATGATAAACAGAACGGTGGAATGTTGCATGGCAATATATCTCGGAATGGCTATGGAAATGCCATAATAGGTATGTATGGTGGCTGTTTTGAGGAAGATATAAGGAGGTTTATGTGTGAAAGAGCGTATCATATCACATGGTTTGGATGCACCGGCGAAGTTTGCACCAACTCTCAATGTGAGAAAGGGCAATGCACGGTACCGAAGAGGCTAGCAATGATGGAAAGGTGAGAGTGCGTATAATCCATGGACTCAACATTAGTCATAAAGAACTCACATACTTATTGCAAAAATCTACAAGTCATCAAAAACCAAGCACTACGCGCATGCTCCTAGGGGGATAGATTGGTATGAAAAGACCATCGCTCGTCCCCGACCGCCACTCATAAGGAAGACAATCAAAGAACACCTCATGTTTCAAATTTGTTACATAACGTTTACCATACGTGCATGCTACGGGACTTGCAAACTTCAACACAAGTATTTTTCAAATTCACAACTACTCAACTAGCACAACTTTGATATCACTACCTCCATGTCTCAAAATAATCATCAAGCATCAAACTTCTCTTAGTATTCAAAACACTCATAAGAAAGTTTTTACTATTCTTGAATACCTAGCATATTAAGATTATTTAAGCAAATTACCATGCTATTTAAGACTCTCAAAATAATCTAAGTGAAGCATGAGAGATCAATAGTTTCTATAGAACAAATCCACCACCGTGCTCTAAAAGATATGAGTGAAGTACTAGAGCAAAACTATATAACTCAAAAGATATAAGTGAATCACATAGAGTATTCTAATAATTTTCGAATCATGTGTGTCTCTCTCAAAAGGTGTGTACAGAAAAGGTGATTGTGGTAAACTAGAAAGCAAAGACTCGAATCATACAAGACGCTCCAAGCAAAACACATATCATGTGGTGAATAAAAATATAGCTCCAAGCAAAGTTACCGATGGAAGTAGACAAAAGAGGGGATGCCTTCCGGGGCATCCCCAAGCTTTGGCTTTTAGGTGTCCTTAGATTATCTTGGGGGTGCCATGGGCATCCCCAAGCTTAGGCTCTTGCCACTCCTTGTTCCATAATCCATCAAATCTTTCACCCAAAACTTGAAAACTTCACAACACAAAACTTAACAGAAAATCTCGTGAGCTCCGTTAGCGAAACAAAACAAAAGACCACTTCAAGGTACTGTAATGAACTCATTCTTTATTTATATTGGTGTTAAACCTACTGTATTCCAACTTCTCTATGGTTTATAAACTATTTTACTAGCCATAGATTCATCAAAATAAGCAAACAACACATGAAAAAAACAGAATCTGTCAAAAACAGAACAGTCTGTAGTAATCTGTAACTATCGCAAACTTCTGGAACTCCAAAAATTCAGCAAAAATATGAAGACCTAGACAATTTGTTTATTGATCAGCAGCAATTGGAATCAATATTGTATCACGTCCTGGTGATTTTTAACAATTAGTTTTGTGAACAGAAAGTTTCTGGAATTTTCTGCAAGATCAAATAACTATCATCCAAGAAGATCCTATAGGTTTAACTTGGCACAAACACTAATTAAAACATAAAACACATCTAAACAGAGGCTAGAACAAATATTTATTCCTAAACAGAAGCAAAAAGAAAAAAAAACTAAAAATAAAATTGGGTTGCCTCCCAACAAGCGCTATCTTTTAACGCCCCTAGCTAGGCATAAAAGCAAGGATAGATCTAGGTATTGCCATCTTTGGTAGGCAATCCATAAGTGGCTCTCATAATAGATTCATATGGTAATTTTATTTTATTTCTAGGGAAGTGTTCCATGCCTTTCCTTAACGGAAATTGGAATCTAATATTCCTTTCCTTCCTATCAATAATTGCACCAATCGTTCTAAGGAAAGGTCTAACAAGAATATTAGGACATGAAGGATTGCAATCTATGTCAAGAACGATAAAATCTACGGGAACATAGTTCCTATTTGCAACAATAAGAACATCATTAATTCTTCCCATAGGTTTCTTAATAGTGGAATCCGCAAGGTGCAAGTTTAAAGAGCAATCTTCAAAATCACGGAAACCTAGCAAATCGCACAAAGTCTTTGGAATCATGGAAACACTAGCACCCAAATCACACAAAGCATAGCATTCATGATCTTTAATCTTAATTTTAATAGTAGTTTCCCACTCATCATAAAGTTTTCTAGGGATAGAAACTTCCAACTCAAGTTTTTCTTCATAAGATTGCATCAAAGCATCAACGATATGTTTGGTAAAAGCTGTATTTTGACTATAAGCATGTGGAGATTTTAGCACGGATTGCAACAAGGAAATACAATCTATTAAAGAGCAATTATCATAATTAAATTCCTTGAAATCCAAAATAGTGGGTTCATTAATATCTAATGTTTTGATCTCTTTAATCCCACTTTTATCAATTTTAGCATCAAGATCTAAAAACTCCAAATTTTTGGAACGCCTTCTAGGTAAAGGTGGATCATATTCAGTCCCATCATTATCAAGATTCATATTGCAAAACAAAGATTTAATAGGGGACACATCAATAACCTTTAGATCTTCATCTTTATTTTCATAGAAACTAGAAGAACACGCTTTCATAAAGCAATCTTTCTTAGCACGTATCCTAGCGGTTCTTTCTTTGCACTCATCAATGGAAATTGTCATGGCATTGAGAGACTCATTGATATCATGCTTAGGAGGAATAGATCTAAGTTTCAAAGAATCAACATCAAGAGAAATTCTATCAACGTTCGTAGCCAATTCGTCAACTTTAAGCAATTTTTCTTCAAGCAAAGCATTGAAATTCTTTTGCAAATTCATAAATTCCTTAACACTAGTCTCAAATTCAGAAGGCATCTTATTAAAATTTCCATAAGAATTGTTGTAGGAATTACCATAATTATTAGAGGAATTACTAGGATAAGGCCTAGGATTAAAGTTTCCTCTATACGCGTTGTTACCAAAATTATTCCTACCAACAAAATTCACATCCATAGATTCATTATTATTCTCAATCAAAGTAGACAAAGGCATATCATTAGGATCAGAAGAAACACTCTTAGTAGTAAATAATTTCATAAGTTCATCCATCTTTCCACTCAAAACATTAATTTCTTCTATCGCATGCACCTTTTTACTAGTAGATCTTCTAGTGTGCCATTGAGAATAATTAACCATAATATTATCTAGGAGTTTAGTAGCTTCTCCTAAAGTGATTTCCATAAAAGTGCCTCCCGCGGCCGAATCTAAAAGATTTCTAGAAGCAAAATTCAATCCAGCATAAATTTTTTGTATAATCATCCACAAATTCAAACCATGAGTAGGGCAATTACGTATCATTAATTTCATCCTCTCCCAAGCTTGTGCAACATGTTCATGATCAAGTTGATTAAAATTCATAATATCGTTTCTAAGAGAGATAATCTTAGCGGGAGGAAAATACTTAGAGATAAAAGCATCTTTGCACTTATTCCAAGAATCAATACTATTTTTAGGCAAAGACGAAAACCAAGCTTTAGCACGATCTCTAAGCGAAAAAGGAAATAGCTTCAATTTAACAATATCATTGTCAACATCTTTCTTCTTTTGCATATCACACAAATCAATGAAGCTATTCAGATGAGTAGCGACATCTTCACTAGGAAGGCCGGCGAATTGATCTTTCATGACAACATTCAACAAAGCAGCATTGATTTCACAAGATTCAGTATCGGTAAGAGGAGCAATCGGAGTGCTAAGGAAATCATTATTGTTGGTATTGGTAAAGTCACATAATTTGGTATTATCTTGAGCCATCGTGACAAACAAGCAATCCAACACACGAGCAAACGAAAAGCAAGCGAACAAAAGGCGAACGGGAAAGAGAGGGCGAATAAAACGGCAATGGTGAAGTGGGGGAGAGGAAAACAAGAGGCAAATGGCAAATAATGTAATGCGGGAGATAAGGGTTTGTGATGGGTATTTGGTATGTTGACTTTTGCGTAGACCTCCCCGGCAACGGCGCCAGAAATCCTTCTTGCTACCTCTTGAGCACTGCGTTGGTTTTCCCTTGAAGAGGAAAGGGTTATGCAGCAAAGTAGCGTAAGTATTTCCCTCAGTTTTTGAGAACCAAGGTATCAATCCAGTAGGAGGCTACACGCAAGTCCGTCGCACCTACACAAACAAATAAATCCTCGCAACCAACGCGATAAGGGGTTGTCAATCCCTACACGGTCACTTACGAGAGTGAGATCTGATAGATATGATAAGATAATATTTTTGGTATTTTTATGATAAAGATGCAAAGTAAAATAAAAGGTAACAGAAATAGCTAAGTGTTGGAAGATTAATATGATGGAAGATAGACCCGGGGGCCATAGGTTTCACTAGTGGCTTCTCTCAAGAGCATAAGTATTTACGGTGGGTGAACAAATTACTGTTGAGCAATTGACAGAATTGAGCATAGTTATGAGAATATCTAGGTATGATCATGTATATAGGCATCACGTCCGAGACAAGTAGACCGACTCCTGCCTGCATCTACCACTATTACTCCACACATCGACCGCTATCCAGCATACATCTAGAGTATTAAGTTCATAAGAACAGAGTAACGCTTTAAGCAAGATGACATGATGTAGAGGGATAAATTCATGCAATATGATAAAAAAACCATCTTGTTATCCTCGATGGCAACAATACAATACGTGCCTTGCTGCCCCTACTGTCACTGGGAAAGGACACCGCAAGATTGAACCCAAAGTTAAGCACTTCTCCCATTGCAAGAAAGATCAATCTAGTAGGCCAAACCAAACTGATAATTCGAAGAGACTTGCAAAGATAACCAATCATACATAAAAGGATTCAGAAGATTCAAATATTGTTCATAGATAAACTTGATCATAAACCCACAATTCATCGGCCTCAACAAACACACCGCAAAAGAAGATTACATCGAATAGATCTCCACAAGAGAGGGGGAGAACATTGTATTGAGATCCAAAAAGAGAGAAGAAGCCATCTAGCTAATAACTATGGACCCGAAGGTCTGAGGTAAAGTACTCACACTTCATCGAAGAGGCTATGGTGTTGATGTAGAAGCCCTCCGTGATCGATGCCCCCTCCAGCGGAGCTCCGGAACAGGCCCCAAGATGGGATCTCGTAGGTACAGAAGGTTGCGGCGGTGGAATTAGGTTTTTGGCTCCGTATCTGATCGTTTGGGGGTACGTAGGTATATATAGGAGGAAGGAGTATGTCGGTGGAGCAACATGGGGCCCACGAGGGTGGAGGGCGCGCCTGGGGGGGGGGGGTAGGTGCTCCCCCCTACATCGTGGCTTCCTGTTTGATTTCTTGACGTAGGGTCCAAGTCCTCTGGATCACGTTCGTTCCGAAAATCATGTTCCCGAAGGTTTCCTTCCGTTTGGACTCCGTTTGATATTCTTTTTCTGCGAAACTCTGAAATAGGCAAAAAAACAGCAATTCTGAGCTGGGCCTCCGGTTAATAGGTTTGTCCCAAAAATAATATAGAAGTGAATAATAAATCCCAATAATGTCCAAAACAGAAGATAATATAGCATGGAGCAATCAAAAATTATAGATACGTTGGAGATGTATCAGCATGCGCACACACACACACACACTTAGTTGCGAGTCGATGGTCGACTTGCAACTATGGACCCTCGACAAAACACACATGTGCACCCCCTAGTTGTGAGTTGATAGTGAACTTGCAACTGGGTGCGCCGACAAAACACGCAACCCCCTAGTTGTGAGACGGTGGGCTTCATGCAACTGGGGACCCTCGAATAAACACAAGAACCCCCCTAGTTGCGAGTCGGTTATCGACATGCAACTGGGGACCCTTGAAACATAGACACGCACACACAC